>NW_025533521.1:0-285000 GCF_020615455.1 Coregonus clupeaformis | reverse complement strand
ACTGTCCACACTTTCACAATACCCACTGGGCACAGACATCAGTTCAATGTCTATTTTTGATTTATATTTGGTTGAGTTGTCAGCTAACGTGAAATGAACTAAAAATGTCACCCTGTTATTGGATTTTGGTTAAAAGTTGTGTGAAAAAAATATATGAAATTCCCATATGTTGATGACTTTTTGCGCATATGACACACACGCACACACACACACACACACAGCCACACGCTCTCACACACACGCTCACACACTCACTCACATACACACACACTCATCTCTTCCCTGGATCGAAATTATATCATGCAGTCAGCATTTAACACTAATTCAGTTACACAGTGGTATTCCTGCTTGAATCCGATAGCACAAACAAACGTGGGTTCCTAAAGAGACACATTTTCCACCGGTTTGACCACAGCCTCTAACTTGTGTCAAAATAAGTGTCTGTTGTGAACACTTCTAACCTGATAAAGGGAGAAGGGAAGACTTGTGCTTGTCAAGGGAAGAAAATGTCTCTTATGCCTGTTTGTGTGTTACGTTACAAAGCCATTTTGATGTCTTAAAGAGATCTAATACAGTGGCTGTGTCCCAAATGGCACCCTATTCCCTATATAGTGCACTACTTTTGACCAGGGCCCATTGAACTGGTCAAAAGTAGTGCACTAGATAGGGAAGAGGATGCAATTTTTTGGACACATCCAGTGGCTAGTTAAATTGCAACACGTCTCTTATTCAAGTACTCTTTGGTTTCTGTTTTCTTCCCTCATTTATTTCAAACGAACTCTTTGGTATTCCGACGTGCTGTGCTGTGTGTGCTTGGATTGCCATGGGTTACCAGGCTAGACATATGAAGCAATGTGAACTAGAGAATGTGAGGGCTCAAGAATGTCCCCTTATTAAAGTGCAACAATCCAGTCTAGGTGGTCTATTTCTGGGCCCACTGACAAGATATCTTAAGGTTGGTATATGTGACATTAGACAGTATTTCTTCCATGTCTTTGACAAATTAAGGTGGTTTGTAAAAGATCATTCTCGCTTTTGCTGTTCAGACAGTACTGTATGTCATGTGTCTGAAATCTGTCCCACTTCCTTTAACTGGTACGTACAAGAGGTCAGGGGTTAATGGGCTGAGTTCACTTCCTGTTGTTGTTTACAGTAACTACTGTGTCTGTCTGACTGAGACAAGTTTGGTCCAAGAAAATAGCTCTCCCTCTGTCTTTCTCTTTCTATCTATGTCTCTTCCTCCCTCTTTCTGTCTCTCCCTACCTCTCTTCCCCTGTCTCCCTCCCCCTCTCACTCTCTGCCTGCCCTTCTCTCTCTATTCCTTTTTCTCTCTCTCCCTTACCATAACTCTCCCTCCTCTCTCTCTCTCTCTCTCTCTCTCTCTCTCTCTCTCTCTCTCCCCTTACCGTAACTCTCCCTCCTCTCTCTCTCTCTCTCTCTCTCTCTCTCTCTCTCTCTCCCTTACCGTAACTCTCCCTCCTCTCTCTCTCTCTCTCTCCCTTACCGTAACTCTCCCTCCTCTCTCTCTCTCTCTCCCTTACCGTAACTCTCGCTCTCTCTCTCTCTCTCTCTCTCTCTCTCTCTCTCTCTCTCTCTCTCTCTCTCTCTCTCTCTCTCTCTCTCTCTCTCTCTCTCTCTCTCTCTCTCTCTCTCTCTCTCCCTTACCTTAACTCTCCCTCCACTCTCATCTGTGCTCTGTGAGACCTCTGGATGCCCACCCTTTGGCCTGTCAAATCTAATGCCTGAGTCTCTCTCTTCCCTTTACCCCGTCTCTTTCCCTCTGTTCCAGGATTGCCAAATTAACTATCACTTCCTAAAGGTATCTCTCCACTCCTCTGCTCCTCTCCTCCCTTCCCCTGTCTCCTTTCCTCGCCTCTGCTCCTCTCCTCCCTTCCGCTGTCTCCTTTCCTTTCCTCTGTTCCTCTTTTTATCTACCTCCTTTGTGTCCAATCAGTCATTTTCTCACTCTCATCCTATCTCTGATCATTTGTACGTGGTTTGAGGCTGCTGCAAATAGATCCAGTTTACTAACAATTTGTTCTCAGTGTGGGGTTGGGATTAGCGCAAGAACAAGAGCCATCAGATAGCAGGAATTGTTATAATAAATAATTGTCTGGAGCTGTAAATGGCCTTGTGTTTTGTTGAGAATACCAAGTGTAAATCTGTCAAGCTGGAAGGGAAATTTGACAAATTCATTCTGGTATTATATAGTCCTGCAATAAAAATACATATTGCTTTTCTTTATATAAATATTGCTTTTCTTTATATATTCATTACAAATCTAGAGTTTATGGAACTATATACATACAGGTAGGCTACTTCCACAATAAAATAGGATAGTATACAAATGTTCTACAGGGCTGCCTTATTGGTTGCGGATCTACTTCCTCATTATATCATCCAATAACCTCTGTAGACCCCAAGGACAGAAGACAGATACATGTTTCAGTGCCTGTTCATTACAGGGACATTGCAGCCAACCCATCCCCCACATACACACTCTGTTCTTCTCCTCCTCTTCTCTCCCTCCCTTCCACCTCTATCTTTTTTTCTCGTCTACCGGTCCTCCACCTCGTCTTTATTCTTATTTTATTGTCATTTTTTTGTCATTTAGCAGACGCGCGTATCCAGAGTGACTTACAGTAGTGAGTGCATACATTTTCATACTTTTTTCATACTGGTCCCCCGTGAGAGTCGAACCCACAACCCTGGCCACACCGGACCTCTCCCTCCGCCTCTTATTCCTCCCTCCTTAACTGTGTAGGGGGTGTCCATGGATACTGCAGTCACATACACCTAACCTGGATGGACTGGGCATAGGGAAAGGGGATGGGGATATGGGGGGTGGGAATTGGGCTGTAACTGGGTGGAAGGAGATTGTTAGTAAATGTTTCCCGTCCATGTCTGTCTGTGTACATTGTATGATGTCTGTCCGTGTGTCTGTCTGTCTGTCATCATCAAACTTTTTGTCTCTTTTTCTTTGTCTCTCATCACTATCTGGTGATATTTCTTCTTCCTGCTTTGTGGCCTATAGGTTGTTTTTGGATGCTTGGTCTATACTAGAGCAGGACAGGGGGGGAAGTTAAGCTGTGTGCCTATAGCAATGAGAGGTCAATAGAAAGATAGACAGAACAGTTAGTTAGGCACGTCTCCATTTGTTCAGTTTGGACTTTATAGGGCCATAATGTGACTTTTACTATATCTTTATAAACACAAGCATTCCGTTGCACCCGCTAATACATCTGCTAAACTGTGACTAAAAAGTGACTAATAAACTTTGATTTGAGGATTTTATTTATATCACGTTGTTTATTGCTTATCCACAAGAGGGCAGTATCAAGCCAGGTTTTAAAATGCGTTGCATGTAGGTGCAGTGAATCGAATACAGCACAATGTATTTATCATTATAAAGTTATCATGAAAAGCATGATTTATGGTTTTAGACCCTCAATTTCATAGTTTCAGTTTGTGGTCATTTTTTGTTAAGGAATTTGTCCTAAAGGAAATGCCACTCTAGACAAACTCTATCAGCTCAAAATGATTCTGAATGCATTTGTTTTGTCTTTTGTTAGTGAGAGAAAGAAACGCAATAAGAAAGCCATGGTTTGAGTTTCCCTCAAGTTGAGTCCACACCAGTTACCACTAGCACTTCATTGTAAACCCAGTATGAGCGACTGGGCTCCTGAGATAAAGCGTGTCTGTATGGTAGTGCCTCTGAAAGTACGGCTGTGTCTCAGCTGTCAGACGTCATTTATTTATCTCTCCCCTGCTGTGGTTGCAGGGCCAGACAAAGGACAAAGCCAACAAAGCCAAAGTTCAGGTGCGTCCGAGAGGAAATAAGGCCGGTTTTTGCGAGTCTCTCCCTCTCGTTGGCTTCGCTTATAGGTGTGCCGTGGTCTGCATCGCCCAATAGTGTGCTGCCTATACCTTACTAGCTATTTCCCCTAGCCCCTGTAGCATAGACACTTGTCTAAATATGACAGGAGTGGAAAGGTGTAAGCAATATAGCGAAGTCTTCATCTAGCCTATCAGAGGGTAAGGTGGAGCTGTAACCTTTTGCTTATACCTATCAAATCCTGTCAGATCTACATCAAGTGAATAGGGGCTAGGAATGATCTGGACTTGTATATAGACGCCATTAACCAAACTAAAGCCGGCTGACCAGTTCTATTACACTTCATCTAGCCAAGGGGAAACAGCAATATATTGACACAGAGAACCTCACACATGTGAAGTGTCAATTTATTGGAACGAATTCCAATGGGATCAACTGTCTTTGGTTCCGCTTATTTGGATTGTCGTATATTCTACACAAATGGGCTGCTTCATTGTTATGTGTAGTTTGTAATGCGCGTGGCTGCCAGCCTGTCCAGTGTACTAGACAGACGAGATGAGCTGTAGTGTGGACCGGGTTTAGCATGATTGTGCCAGCTGCTCGATTTGGCCCAGGCTCTTGAGCTGTGTGTGTGTGTGTGTGTGTGTGTGTGCGTGCGAAGGAGAGATTTGACACCTGTGAGTAAGGGTGAAGAATGAGGATGTCACCCAGGCCGTTGTGACACTGTCATGTTCCCGCTGCCTGGAAAACAGATGGAATATGCCTCTGAGAAATGGAGGTCGCAAGAGTGTGTGAGAATGGGTGTGTGTAGTGCATGTGTGTGTTCGAGGGCAAGAGAGTTTACCAGCTGGCTACTCTGCACATCTTTCTCTGATTATAAACCAAGCATGACTTGACGAGTTTTGAAGCTTTGAAGAGTATGTAGTGCGATTGATACTTGATTGAATGGCACATTGACCAATGACAATGCATTATCACTGAGGGTTTTGCCAGTGATTAATTCAAACGTGTTTAGATGAATTTGAACATTTTGACCTAAGGTTACCATAATAAGTTACCATAATGACAAGGTCAGGAATATTTAACAGGTGTACTGTAGTTCCATATTTACTTTATTATACCCTCTGTGTCTATCTGTATTCCGTCTGCTCCAAAGTGAATTATTTGAATCATTTTTAATGTTGAATTGTATTATATAAGGCTGCACAGCAGTGTGTGTGTGTGTGTGTGTGTGTGTGTGTGTGTGTGTCTCACGCTGTTCCCCTCTTCTCACCACACACAGAAAGCCAAGCTGGGCCCTGGTACTAAGAAGGTGATCTCTCCATCAGATGACAGCAGGTCTAATCTGCCTTCTAACAACCTGGACTCTGTCAAACTCACCGACTTCAACTTCCTGGCCGTGCTGGGGAAAGGCAGCTTCGGCAAGGTGAGCCAGGATTTTACTTGTATTATTAAGGAGGTAAAGGGGTAGTTTCCCAGACACAGATTAAACCTAGTCCTGGACAGAAAAGCACTTTCATTGGAGATTCTCCATTGATCTTGCTTTTTAGTCCAGGACTAGGTTTAATCTGTGTCTGGGAAACAGCCTCACTATGATTTGTCGGTAGTTCATCTAATTGGCTTCTAAAATCAGCTATCCAACTTGTCATGTTGAATGTCCTGTGTACCACGGGATATTATCTATCGGACAAATCTGAAATGGAGTAAAATCCAAGTCTATGTTGGTGTACGTGAGCAAAATCTAGGACTTGGTCACATCATCCATAATTTACACAAAACAGAGCCATACAATGAATGAGTACAATGCAATGTTTTGGTTTAGACCGTCCGTACCTCAATGTAACACAGCATGAATAAATTAGTATATCCATTCGTCAGTTGAGTAATAATCATACAGTAACAACATAACAGTTGAGTTAATAACATTACTATCCGCATTAAGCCACCCTATTAGAAGCCTTCAGTCTAACCTTTGACCTCGTGTTCCTGTGTGCTAGGTGATGCTGGCAGAGATGAAGCCCACAGATGATCTGTACGCTATCAAGATCCTGAAGAAGGACGTGGTGATCCAGGATGATGATGTGGAGTGTACCATGATAGAGAAGAGAGTCCTGGCCCAGCAGGACAAACCACCCTTCCTCACTTCACTCCACTCCTGCTTCCAGACCGTGGTATGGAGACTACGGACACACACATGCACAAGGGGATAAACACACACACGTACACACACATGGGCATATGGGCACGCGCGCATGCACAAACACACAATTACTTGCTTTTTGCTGTCCATTGATGTTGATGATGACGTTGCTCCCAACTCTCATAAGTGTGGTTATTGTGGTGGGGTAGGGTTTGTGCCATTGCATGTGTCTGTGCAAGCCACACACATACATACACACACACACACACACACACACACACACACACACACACACACACACACACACACACACTCACTCACACATACATTTGCAAACACACACACACACACTATATACATATTATTTTTTATCTTACTCATCAAGCTCCTCAATGTTACACACACACATACACACCACACACGTATATACCCACACACACACACACACAGTTCAATTAAGTTTTTCTTTGTTTTAATCTGTCAGCTTTCTCAGCACTTTCTCATTCCTCCTTAATCTTTAATCCCTCAATCTCTCTCAGGCAGAGACGACAAAGGGCAGGCGGTGACCAACACACACACATGCACACACACACACACGTACACACATACACACACACGCACACATCTCCAAAGTGGAAATAGAAAATTCTATGCATTTTAAGTGAGTTCAAATCCTCTTCACAATAAGATGCCTCGATCACTTTGAGGGTAATTGTCTGACAGGGTATGTAAAGCTTATGATGAGAAAAGTGCATAAAATACCGTAAGCCTTATTATAATCTCGCAGCGTGATTTCATTTCAAACTATTCTTCAACAATGTGCGTTATAAGGAGCTGATTATTTAACTAGGGCTTAGTAAGCTGAGGAATACATGAATAGTCGCCTCTTCAGAACGCACAATGTTGAAGAAAAGTTTCAAATTAAATCACACTTCCAGATTATAATTAAGCGATAAGGCCCGAGGAGGTGTGGTATATGGCCAATAAACCACGGCTAAGGGCTGTTCTAAAGCACGACGCAATACAGAGTGCCTGGATACAGCCCTTAGCCGTGGTATATTGGCCATATACCACAAACCCCCAAGGTGCCTTATTGCTATTATAAACTGGTTACCAACGTAATTAGAGCAGTAAATAGTCATTCCTTGTCATACCCGTGGTACACAGTCTGATATAGCACAGCTTTCAGACAATCAGTATTCAGAGCTCGAACCACCCTGTTTATAATGAGGTGTATGGTAGGTTTTTGCACTACGAAAATGTCTCCCTGTGACTAGTGCAGGACAGACCGGTGAAGAGGCTATCTGAGGGATTTACTTCAGTTTGACTAGACATAATGGAGTCATACATAGGAAATATGTCTGAGGGGTATACCTTTTCCTCTCATGTTGTTGTTGTTTTTATAGTACTTAACCCTCCTACCATATCCCCATATATGTGACTCAATACTACACAACAGCCTCACCACTGGGTCCTACAGTATAATGAAGAAAGCCTCTCTGTTTTTCATGACACAGTAAATGACGGTAGAACAGATGCCAACCCCAAGAAATATGAAAAACAATGTTAAATGATATAAACACCCCCATCTCTGTCTCCCTCTCTGCCCAGGACCGGCTGTACTTTGTCATGGAGTATGTGAATGGAGGAGACCTCATGTACCACATCCAACAAGCGGGCAAGTTCAAAGAGCCACAGGCAGTGTAAGTTACCCTTTTCCCTCGCTTTCACCTTTTAAATAGGGGAAATAAAAGAGTGTGAAAGAGAAATAAATAGAAGGCTTGGAAGAGCGAGGGGGAACTAGATTGGGCACTGCTAAGTACAGTGGAGAAAGAGAAACGACAGCCTAGGTATAAGAATTCATATTTCTATCAGAATGTGTCCAGTCTATAGCTGAAGCACCTTTACAGTCCTTCCTGTTGAAATGAATGGCTTCAGGGTTGTCTAACATGGAGCATGTCATTGCAGGTTCTATGCAGCAGAGATCGCTGTTGGCCTGTTCTTCCTGCACAAGAAAGGAGTGATTTACAGGTGGGTCTTCTTCCAGTGTATACCAACTCAGAGGCACTTTATCCCATTCTAGGATCACTGTACATAAACTCAGCAAAAAAAGAAATGTCCTCTCACTGTCAACTGCGTTTATTATCAGCAAACTTAACATGTGTAAATATTTGTATGAACATAACAAGATTCAACAACTGAGACATAAACTGAACAAGTTCCACAGTCATGTGACTAACAGAAATGGAATAATGTTTCCCTGAACAAAGGGGGGGTCAAAATCAAAAGTAACAGTCAGTATCTGGTGTGGCCACCAGCTGCATTAAGTACTGCAGTGCATCTCCTCCTCATGGACTGCACCAGATTTGCCAGTTCTTGCTGTGAGATGTTACCCCACTCTTCCACCAAGGCACCTGCAAGTTCCCAGACATTTCTGGGGGGAATGGCCCTAGCCCTCACCCTCCGATCCAACAGGTCCCAGACGTGCTCAATGGGATTGAGATCCAGGCTCTTTGCTGGCCATGGCAGAACACTGACATTCCTGTCTTGCAGGAAATCACGCACAGAACGAGCAGTATGGCTGGTGGCATTGTCATGCTGGAGGGTCATGTCAGGATGAGCCTGCAGGAAGGGTACCACATGAGGGAGGAGGATGTCTTCCCTGTAACGCACAGCGTTGAGATTGCCTGCAATGACAACAAGCTCAGTCTGATGATGCTGTGACACTCCGCCCCAGACCATGACGGATTCTCCACCTCCAAATCGATCCCGCTCCAGAGTACAGGCCTCGGTGTAACGTTCATTCCTTCGACGATAAACGCGAATCCGACCATCACCCCTGGTGAGACAAAACCGCGACTCGTCAGTGAAGAGCACTTTTTGCCAGTCCTGTCTGGTCCAGCGACGGTGGGTTTGTGCCCATAGGCGACGTTGTTGCCGGTGATGTCTGGTGAGGACCTGCCTTACAACAGGCCTACAAGCTCTCAGTCCAGCCTCTCTCAGCCTATTGCGGACAGTCTGAGCACTGATGGAGGGATTGTGCGTTCCTGGTGTAACTCGGGCAGTTGTTGTTGCCATCCTGTACCTGTCCCGCAGGTGTGATGTTTGGATGAACCGATCCTGTGCAGGTGTTGTTACACATGGTCTGCCACTGTGAGGACGATCAGCTGTCCATCCTGTCTCCCTGTAGCGCTGTCTTAGGCGTCTCACAGTACGGACATTGCAATTTATTACCCTGGCCACATCTGCAGTCCTCATGCCTCCTTGCAGCATGCCTAAGGCACATTCACGCAGATGAGCAGGGTCCCTGGGCATCTTTCTTTTAGAAAGGCCTCTTTAGTTTCCTAAGTTTTCATAACTGTGACCTTAATTGCCTACCATCTGTAAGCTGTTAGTGTCTTAATGACCATTCCACAGGTGCATGTTCATTAATTGTTTATGGTTAATTGAACAAGCATGGGAAACAGTGTTTAAACCCTTTACAATGAAGATCTGTGAAGTTATTTGGATTTTTATTAATTATCTTTGAAAGACAGGGTCCTGAAAAGGGGACGTTTCTTTTTTTGCTGAGTTTAGTTTGTCAAACCATTAATTAATCCATTTAATCATTTAAATGTAATGAAGTAACCAGAGTGGTGTAGAAAATGCCCCAAAATGGTAGTCTTCATTTGGACCTTGTCACATGATGCGGGTGTCTCCTGCAGGGATCTGAAGCTTGACAACGTGATGCTGGACTCGGAGGGCCACATTAAGATCGCTGACTTTGGAATGTGTAAAGAGAACATATACGAGGGAGTGACCACTCGCACCTTCTGTGGGACGCCCGACTACATCGCCCCAGAGGTAGGAACAGGGGTAGTGTGTGGGGAGGGGGAGGGTGGTCGTTTTTGTCATTGTCTGGCCTGCGCCCCCATCTCCGGGGCGATCCACATCCGAGTCGACAGCTCAGGACACACACACACACACACACACACACACACACACACACACACAACTCCAGCTGACTGACAAACATCCTTGTGCCCTTGGGTTGGTTCAAGCTTATCACAGAGAAGCCAAGGTCTACATATAATTGATTGTCTATGTAGGCTATGTCCTGTTGGAAAAGCAACCTGCCTCAGTATCCTATTCAGGGAAGAAACACTGAACCCCGGCCGTAGAGAGTAACATAAACACCAACTTTAACAATGCTATTTTAGTATAATACTCATGTAAGCGCTATTTAAACCACATAAAAAGGTGTGGAAACACCCTTTACGTGCATTTACCCACCATTTAGGTGCATCCTAGCGTCTTGTTTTCTATTGATTTGTATCAGCACATCCACTACAGTGCCTCTACTGAACATTTTGAGTTAGACAAACGTCAGTCTCTACTGAACATTTTGAGTTAGAAAGACTACAGTCTCAACTGAACTATTTTGGTTAGAAAGACTAGTGTCTACTGAACATTTTGAGTTAGAAGGACTACAGTGTCTACTAAACATTTTGATTTAGAAAGACTACAGTGCTTCTACTGAACACTTTGAATTAGAAAGAGAGCGTTTTGGGTGAGAATCTGCCCTAGATGTAACCAACCCAGTCAAGCACTGCCCAGTGAGGGACATCATATTGATTTCCTCTAAAACGTCCTCTAAGAGGTTTGGTTTCATGGTTTCCGGGGCTGGGTGGACAAGCTGTGACGGTGGTGGGGTACACACACACAGAGGGTGGTTGGGGTGGTGGTGAACCCCTCGGCTAATGCACCGTCCAGCTCTCCCAGCAGGGGTTCCAGTCAGGCCCTCATAACTCCACACACACACTCTCTCTTTTTGACTTTGAGAGACTTGAGTAGATGTCAATACCATTTTATTAGCTCCAATGAAGGGTTGGAAATGGACATTTACCCAAAAGCACAGTTTGAATTGCAGTCTGATTTCTTCATTTCTTCAAGTCTGATTTCTTAATTGAAGTGAAATTGACCTCAACCTCGTAATAGGACAAGTTTTGCTTCCCCTATATGTATGTTTTATTCATCCTCTGCGTTTGTCTGTGCGTGTGTTCATGCACTTTAGTGTCTGTGTGAGAGTGTATGTGTGCGTGTGTTCATGTATCTAAACGCACCAGTGTGTGTCCCTTTGCCTGTCTGTGTGGGAGTACTCTTCCATGTACTGTACATGTGTGTCTCTTAGTTGTCAGGACCCATATGAAAAACTGCTCAGGCGGTCCCCGGGCACCTCTCTCTCTTTCGCCTGTCACCACCGCATTACGTCGCAAACACACACACACACACACACACACACACACACACACACACACACACACACACACACACACACACACACACACACACACACACTGCATTGCTCTACTCTCTCTCTTTCCCCTGTTTACCTCTTACCCTGACCTACATAGGCAGCCATGGGAAGGCTCTGTGTGCGTCCCAAATGGCACCCTGTTTCCTATATAGCCCTGTGGGCCTTGGTCAAAAGCGGTGTACTATAAAGGGAATAGGGTGTCATTTGGGATGCAGCCTCTATCAATCTGAGAGGAACACGTTGGTCACTGTATGCTAATGTGAATTTACAGACTGCGTTACCAGAGTAACAAGCCTGTGAGATAGAGAGGGGGAGGGAGAGATGGAGGGGAGGAGAAATAGGGAGGTAGAGCGAGGTAGAGGTGGAGCAAGGTAGAGCGAGGTAGAGGTGGAGCGAGGTGGAGCGGGGTAGAGCGAGGTAGAGGTGGAGCGAGGTGGAGAGAGGTGGAGCGAGGTAGAGCGAGGTAGAGGTGGAGCGAGGTAGAGGTGGAGCGAGGTGGAGCGAGGTAGAGGTGGAGCGAGGTAGAGGTGGAGCGAGGTAGAGGTTGAGCGAGGTGGAGCGAGGTAGAGGTGGAGCAAGGTAGAGGTGGAGCGAGGTAGAGGAGAGGTGGAGCGAGGTAGAGGTGGAGCGAGGTAGAGGTGGAGCGAGGTAGAGGTGGAGCGAGGTAGAGGTGGAGCGAGGTGGAGCGAGGTAGAGGTGGCGCGAGGTAGAGGTGGAGCGAGGTGGAGCGAGGTGGAGCGAGGTAGAGGTGGCGCGAGGTAGAGGTAGAGCGAGGTAGAGCGAGGTAGAGGTAGAGCGAGGTGGAGCGAGGTAGAGGTGGAGCGAGGTAGAGCGAGGGAGAGAGACTGGGAAAGCGAGCATGATGTCTTAGTTGTTAGGGAATGCAACAACTCACGCTGGCTTTGTCAACAACTTAAGCTGTCAACAACCTTTGCTGAATTACGCTACAACTTATTGTCTGCTTTGGCCATTCTTGGTTATTAAAATAGCATAATATCAGATACACCCTTATGGGCAGATTTTGTATTGTCAACTGAATTTAGCTACTATCTAATACTGTACCCAACTGTAAGTACTCATTTTGCTACACGCCCCAAAAAGTTGCACAACCCTCAAAATAGAAGCTGCTTTAGAGCTATCTTTGGATTGTCCTCTGGCTCCTTGTTTTGGCTTCAACAACTTCACTTCCTATTTTTAGGTTTTGTGCAATTAGTGGTTGCAGTGACAGATTTTTCAGATCAGAGCAATTAGTTCCTGTGTTCAGTCCTCTGTGTTGACAGAGGAAGAAGTCGTGAGAGGAAAGAGAGAGGAGAGAAAGAGAAACTGGCAAAGTACATTTTTGTACTTTGTCAATGTGCAGTAAACTCAGCCTGACCTCCCATTTTGCCTCGCTCCCCAAAGCCTTTAGCGATAACAGCTAACATTAGCCAAGATGGAGACCCTTCAACTGCTCTGGCGTGCACTGGGTAGCAATTGCCCTACAGATCTAGGATCAGCTTATCTTGCCAAGAAACTAACCCTAACCATTAGAGACAAGTTGATGAGGGTCAACTTGGGGGTAACTCAATATACTTTAAAAGTGCAAAAAAGTATTTATTATCTTGTAAGATTCAGTTTGATAAATGAACTGATAACTAAATTCCATTCTAACACAAAGTATTATAAACAGCAAGGATGGAGCCAGGTTAAAAGCCTGCATAGCCAGTAGTTCTCCAGTAGCAGGGTCCCTGATATACAGTAACTTATTCGAATCCAGGCTCTGTCGTAGCCGGCCGCGACCGGGAGACCCATGGGGCGGCGCATAATTGGCCCTGCGTCGTCCAGGGTAGGGGAGGGAATGGCCGGCAGGGATGCTCAGTTGGTAGAGCATGGCGTTTGCAACGTCAGGGTTGTGGGTTCATTTCCCACGGGGGGCCAGTATGAAAAATACAATTATGTATGCACTCACTAACTGTAAGTCGCTCTGGATAAGAGCGTTTGCTAAATGACTAAAATGTAAATGTAAATGTAAATCATGTGATGAATCTGCTATTCTACTGAAAGCCCTACTGCCTATCCATTCAACAGTGTGACAGTGTTTGAATGAACACCATCAACCCAGACATTCAGTAGCTACAGTAGCCTAACTAGTCAAATACATTCACTTCAAAACCTAGCAACAGACAAATGGCTTAATGTACAGTATGTTCATAGTGATATACGTCGCTTAAATGAATCCAGTAACACTGAGTGAGCCAACATCACTTTCACCTGCTGTAATGTTGTTTCTGAGATCAGGCTGAGGTTGTGTAGTGTTTAGCAGTTATCATCTTGTCTCCCTAGCACGGCGCTCATTAGTTTCTATGTGCAGGAGGCTATATTAGGAGCAGTAGTAGTGGTGGAAGCCTTGAGTAGCTGTGAGCGATCCAGAACTGTCATGTAGCATTAGGCCTGATGGGAGACATCCACTGCAGCACGGATGTACAAAACCGCACGCACACACACAATTATTATTATAATAATTTGTTTATTTAACTAGGCAAGTCAGTTAAGAACAAATTCTTATTTACAATGATGGCCTACCCCGGCCAAAACCAGACGGCGCTGGGCCAATTGTGCGCCGCCCTATAGGAACCCAATCACGGCCGGATTGTGATATAGCCTAGAATCGAACCAGGGTCTGTAGTGACGCCTCTAGCACAAATTTACATTTGCCTGATGTACAAATACACACACACACACACACACACCACACACCACACACACACATACCAACCCACGCAGAAAAAGTACACATACTGTCCGCATACATGAAAACAAACACACACAGGCACACACACACACTCACACACAGTACGTTACATTGAGTGATCTGGCCATAGGCCTTTATGGAGTGTGGGAAATGAAAGAAAACAACATGAGAAAGTGGAGCGACATTTCATCAGAGTGTCCCTATCACATTCATTATGATGCCAAACCAGAGAAGAGACTGACTGGGACACACACACACACACTTGCAATCTCTCATATACACAGATACAGACTGCATTCACACAAACACACACAGTCAGTCTCAGACAGACAGACAGACAGACAGACAGACAGACAGACAGACAGACAGACAGACAGAGACCGACACACACACACTTAACTCAAACAAGCATTCTCACAGAAAACCCTACACACACTCCGCCACACAGTGCTGTGCATGGAGTTGAAGGTCACCATTTCCAAAACTGTAAATGCCCGGTGGCATTGCGACAGGCAAGGACAGCGGTGTCACATTGGTGCTCGCTGCAGTATGGCCTGAAACAAATCTAAATACCTCTCTGTCAGCATTACCTCATTATTCTGTGTCTCTCTCGCCATGATAGGATGATGCTGTGAGGAGATCACGTTCTTTGTTGATCTGTGATCTTGTCAGCACGCTCATATATTCAGTCATCAATGGACACGGTTGGGTTTACATTTCCAACCGTGGTTGAACCGCGATCCTTGGAGAACCTGCCAAAGCTCTGAGACGTGTGTGTGTGTGTGTGTGTGTGTGTGTGTGTGTGTGTGTGTTTGGTTGAGGTAAGGTGATTCTTTGTGTTATGCTTGTGTAGCAAACGTGAGCTAACAGACTAGGGAAGCGCTGGTAGCCATTATGCGGAGATGTCACCTTCCTTAAAAGGTTGTTAGTTTGCGCCCAGGTCTGGAAGATGGACAAAATGGCCACTCTTTACAAGTATTTTAAATGTTTACATAAAATACATCATGATACTCAACAGGTTTTGAATTTGAGTTTATTTCAGTTTTAATTGCAAACAGAATGGAACATAAAGTATAGAGTAGTAGCAACCTTTTTACAGTAGCCTAGCATTGCCATAATTCACATCAATGGACCTTTACATCATAGAGCACATATGTATTTGAGTGAGTAAATATCTAAGAGTTGGCTACTGAGTAAATAGCAGAATGCCATTGAAGGTGCTGAGGTTGTAGCCATTGTCATCATCGTAGATCCATGAGTTGGTACCAAGGCGCATGTAGAGCTGGTCTCCTACCTCAAGCATCAGTACAGCCCCATTAGATCCATTATCTGCACGGTCACCAGATGTTGCGTGATCTGCAGTGGCAGCAATACGTTCCCCGTTCTTATACAGGAAAATGTACCCAGGGTTGGCTGCAAATGCATGGCAATAGAAGGTGAAGTGGTAGAGTCCTCTCACTGGTGCTGTGAAGATACCTTGGGCAAATGAGGAGCCTTTAGATATCACGTCTACATAAAACATTTACAGTATATTAAACTATATTATGGTTTTGTACATCACATTACCTGTAGTGGGTTTGTAGTGGTTGCCAACGTTTGTGAAGACCTTTTTGTAGACCAGGGTAGTTTCAGTGTTGAAAGGTCCTATGTTCCCTGCCTTGATTCCCAGTGCTGCAGAGAAGGCCGCCATTGGTCTGTCTGTGCATGATATGAGAGTACACACTCTATGACAATCTATTTGACAGTTCACTTCACATGAAGTTGTTCCTGACCGTGTGATCTGAGGGTCATACGTTTTTTCCTAAATCTGCACTTCTGCACTATTTTTATGCTTTTTTTGGTGACTGTTTTGAGTAAATCTGAATATACGGTCAAAGCTAGTGTAGACATTCTCTAGTAGTTGAACCTTTATGCCATGTTTATCTATGCATGACACGTTTTCCAATGCATTATAGCCGCATTATACTTGGATTCTTTCAGTAAAGTGTTACCCAAATATATTCTCTATCCATAGTATTTGCCAATAATATTACCTTCACATTTTCTCTTCAGCTCCTCCAGCTGGTTCTCACTGGCTTTCAGTCTGGCCTCCATCTCTCTCAGCACAGTGTAGATGTCAGGCTGGCAGGTTGGCTGGGACTGTGTTGAGGCTGCAACCTCATCTTTCAGTTTCAGATTCCCATCCTCTGTAGCTATGTCACTGTCTGACTGACCCTGTCCCCCAGACAGGCAGTAGCACAACAATGTCATCTGCAGAACTATAGTGGTCTTCATTCTTAATCTGGACTCTTGAGTCGTTTGTTCTCCTGTGATTTCTGATCTCTAGTTCGTGGTTTTATAAGCACATATCCTTTTGTGCACATAAGGAAAGTTCCCAGGATGACTTTGTTCCAATTCAACGTGGCTACCTTTCAATCGTGTTCAAGTGCTTAAGAAACGTCAGCGGTTATGGATTGAAGTGACCTGCTTCTTTTAGCACTATTTCAGTTTGGGTAAATGTATTGCAAAACGATTGTCTCCCTTCGCAATACCCTATGAGTCATGTGTTTGGGTTTCAAATACTTCATCTGTGCCTGGTTGAGCTTGCCTTGCTTAATAAACTAATAGAAAAAGTCCCCAAATTGCACTCCAAGCGGACTCAAGCAAACACTCAAAATATTTGAAAATGTTTGTTTAAGTCTGTGAACCCAGGTCTGGTGTATACATTTTAGGAGTGTGTGAGCTCCTGTAAATCATTCTTTCAAGATAACCTTCTCATTCAGGTCAGGGGTTTTTGCCAATTCTGTAACCCATGATAAATACATTGAAGAAGGACATTGAGCTATGAGCAACAGCAAATGTTTTGCCAGACCTCTAAAGTGCACTCTACAGTACACCCAAGAATATGACTAAGAACATACACCTATGAATAGGCTACATGTGATAATAACAAGGAATCATGTGTAAAACAGCATAACGAGTCACTGTTGGTTTGTGTAAATGCAGGAAGGAAGCTGCCAGAGGCAGGGTTATTATGCGTGTCATTCTGTAAACACAAACACAACGGCTGTACTAAACAGAATATTCATGAAAGAAAAAACATATTCATATGAGTTTATTTCAGATATTGAAATACAGTAGAATGGAACAGAAAGTACAGAGGTCCGTTTACATTGTCGCAGTCATTCAAATCGGTGATGCCCTCTAGAATACATGTTCCATTATTTCAAATCTGAGTTCTGAGGTGTTACTTGGTAAATAGCAGAATGCCATTGAAGGTACTGAAGTTGTAGCCATTGTAATTATCGTAGATCCATGAGTTGGTACCGAGGCGCATGTAGAGCTGGTCTCCTACCTCAAGCATCAGTACAGCTGTTAAAGTACCAGCAACACTCTCTACATTTTTATATAGAAAAATGTACCCATTGGGGTTGCCTTCTGCAGTACGTTGGTAGATTAGTGTGTTTCTTTGTGTTTATCTATATGACATGACAGGTGTTGTAAATATATTCATGAAACAAATCAACAGGTGTTCAAAATGGTTTATTCCAGTTACTGAAATAAAGAAGAGTAGAACGTACAGAGGTGCATTTACAGTGTCAGACATTTTCCATGATTTCAAATATATCTTTATTCACTTGTATTCTGAGATGTGTTACTGGGTAACCCCAAAAAACTATTCCTTACCTCAGGATACTTCAATTGGTGACTGTCCAGGAAAATAAAGAAATGTCACCAGTTGAAGTGTCCTGGGGTAAGGAATGTTTTTGGGATTTTCAAGTCACTCAGTCAAGCACCTGATTCCCTTTTTTGTTCAAGCTGGGCTGAAGTGCGTTTGGGTACACCTTTTTTCCACTGTTACTGGGTAAATAGCAGAATGCCATTGAAGGTATTGAGGTTGCGATAACTATCTGTCCAGACCCATGAGTAAGTTTCAATGTGCATGGAAACTTTGTCTCCCACCTCAAGCATCAATACAACCCCGTTAGATCCATTGTCTACAACATCAAAAGCAATTGATCTGTAGTTTTTATACATTAAAAGGAATCCATCCCTGTCTGTTTGATTGACTATAGAAGGTGATGTGGTAGATTAGTTTCACTGGTGCTGTGAAGATACCTGTGGCATAGGAGGAGCTTAATAAATACTTATCAATATTCATGAATGAATTAACGTTGAGGATAAAATCAACTTTAATAATATACAGTACAATGCTTAACAAACAGTTTACTAATGGTTAACAAACATTTGAATAATTGGTTAATATAAGTACAGTTTTAATACTGTAATGCTTTAGCTGCTATTACTGATATAATTGAATGTAACAAGCGTCAGCACACAGTCTATACTCAAACATACCTGGTTTTCAAATGGTTTGTTTTTCACATGACCTGTCTTGGGGTTGTAGGCCTTGCCGATGTTGGCGATGACCTTCCCGTCGACCAAAGTAGTTTCAGTGTTGAAGGCTCCTATGTGTATTCCAATCTCTTCTGTTCCAGCTGAGAATCCCACTCTTGTTCTTTCTGTGAAGGCAGAAATTAGACACATTGTGAAAGAGATTCATGTTGACTCTACACATTACAGTGCATTGCTACTTTCATATTTCAAAATGTATATGATAGACAAAACATTGTAGATGGACTCAACTCAACATTAGACCACTATTGGTAATATATAGTCAATATAAAGTTTGTCTAAAAAAACTTAAATTACAGCTCAATTTGAGCTTATCCTGAATTTGTGATTAATCCTGTGATTAACTCGATTACATTTTTTATCAACTATTTTTTTATCACTAAGAATGTGATAACAACCACTCTTTAAGTCACTTTTGGTTTGTGTAAATGCATGATAGAAACTGGTAAAGGAAGGTTGATTCTTTATTTATTCTGTGTTATTCTGTAAACACAAACTTGACCAACAGAAACACCATAAGTTTAGGAAAGAGAATACTCATGAAACAAATCGACATGTGTTCATATGAGTTTATTACAGATATTGAAGTACAGTAGAATGGCATAAAAAGTAGTACAGAAGTGTTTTTACAACGTTGTTATTTAGATCAGTGATGCCCTCTACAATACATTATTTCAAATCTATCCTTATTCACGTGTTATGAGGTGACACTGGGCAAATAGCAGAATGTCAGTGAAGGTGCTGAGGTTGCGACAATTCCATGAGTTGGCTTCAAGGCGCACATAAACCTGATCTCCCATCTCAAGCATCAGTACAGCCCCATTAGATCCATTGTCTGCACCATCACTAGATGTTGTGTGATCTGCCGTACCAACATCTCTCCATTCTTATACATTAACAGAAATGCTTTCTTGGCTCCATATGTATGGTGAAGTGGTAGTGTCCTCTCACTGGTGCTGTGAACATACCTGTAGCAAAGGAAGAGCTTAAAATATGGTTTATAAATATACCGATTTTGAAGTTCATCAATCATTACAATTATTAATAGTTTACTGATTGTATTGCTTAACATTTTTGTTATTTTTTATTATCAGCACAATGTAAATACTGCTACTACTAATGTAACAAGTATCAGGACACACCAGATTTGGGGTCAATTCAGAATCAAGTTGTGAATTGCTCTTTAATTCTAATTAATTCTCCATTTGAATTGGATTGGAATTGGACACACCCCATAGGAAACCATTTGGATTATATTTTAATAAAATTATGTCAAATTAAGAATATATTTCCAAATTGTCACATGCTTTTAACCTGTTCAGTTTAGTTTGAGACTGAGTGTGGCCTGGTAAGCCAAAAAAACAGGACAACCAAACAGAAAACGATCCAATATTCTATTTAATATTAGGGAAACATGTTAAAGTCTGCAAAAATGTATTGTGTGTGCACATGTGTAAGAGAGGGATGAATATTTGAGTTTGTTTGTTTGTGATCGCAAGCCAATGTAGGAGTGTGTGCGTGTATGTGTGTGTACATGCATGTGTGTGCATGGATGAGTGTGTGTGTGTGTCCAGCTCCCTAAAGACCGAAGGTGTGGCTTGCGTGCCATGACAGCACAGTGCGGAGCCAGAGGGTCTTCTCAGGGCTCCCAAGTGGCAGGCGTGAGTCAGGTGTTACACAGAAAAGGTCACAGGGCAATGTGGAGCAGAACTGCTCTCACATATCACACCAACCAGGTGATGAAGGGAGACCGTAACCTTGGTCAGCATCAGACTTAGGGGGCTCTCACACTAAACTATTTTTTTCTTGAGAAAGAAAGTGAGAGAGAGTGTGAGGGTGTACCGGAGGGGTGTGCAGTGCCTCTTCAAATAAGATCACACACATACATACACACAAAGACACACACTCCTTACACACACACAAAGACACACGCACACAAAGACACACTCTCCTGACACACACACACACACACACACACACACACACACAAAGACAGACACAAAGACACAAAGACACACACAAAGGCACACTCTCCTTACACACACGCACAAAGACACACTCTCCTTTTACTGTACGTGAAAAACAAAGCACTGACCTCTTTCCCCACCTCATCTCCATGACATAATTGCCTATCTTTTATTGATGCCCTCCCTCTGGCAATCCCTCGCTTTTCCCCTTCTTTCTTGTCCTCTCTTCCAATCTGTCTGTATCCCCCACTGGAGCAGGGGAGGGGAGAAAGAGGGAGTGTTGTTGTATTTGTCTATGCACTCATTTATTGAACACGTCCTCTGAAAAGACACAGATGACAAGTTCCCATTTGCTACACTTTCCAACATGACACAGTAAGACACTCTTGTTTTCCTTCAAATACTCAAGGCACCTCTTCAGCTTCATCTCTAGCGGTAGCCTTCTATTTGTGTAGCTGCTTCTACCATATGCTCAATGAAAGTCCCTTTATATGCACATGCATGCGTATGGGTTCTCGTAGGCGTACTTACCCCAGCTGTTACTGCACAAGTAGAGATATACCACCCACCATTTATTTTGCATCAGTGAATTCCCCCATTGACGTCATAACAGTACTTTACTTTGCATCAGTGGATTTTCCCCCTACAACATAGCAGTACTTCACTCCAGCTAGGCTGTCTTATGTCTTCATTAGAATGGATCCAATGATAAGCTAGGGTGATACAACAGTAGATGGTGAAACTGGTTGACAGGATGTACCTGCTCTCTCAGTAATGAACCAGGTTCCCTCTAGAATAGGATGCTAATTGCTAATAAGAGCTAGATTGACTGGTGGGGCGAGTGTGGAAGGCATGTGTCTCGGGCTCACACGGCGCTGTAAGTCAGTGATAGACATATTGTGCCGACAATGTGAAAGACTAGTGTGTGTGTGTGCATACGTATGTGTTACTGTAGCTGATGAAGAGTGTGGTGTGAAATGTGTCTGTCTCTGTCTGTAATATGTATATACTTTGCCAGCGTTTCAGCTTGTGTGAACATGTACATTGTCTTATCTAATCCCATGTAACTCTTCATCCCTCTCTCTCTCTCTCTCTCTCTCTCTCTCTCTCTCTCTCTCTCTCTCTCTCTTCTCTGTCTCTCTCTCGCTCTCTCTCTCTGTCTCTCTCTCTGTCTCGCTCTCTGTCTCTCTCTCTGTCTATCTCTCTCGCTCTCTATCCCTCTCACTCTCTCTCTCGCGCTCTCTTTCTCGCTCGCTCTCGCTCTCTCTCTGTCTATCTCTCGCGCTCTCTCTCGCTCTCTCTCTCTGTCTGTCTCTCTCTCTGTCTATCTCTCGCGCTCTCTCGCGCTCTCTTTCTTTCTCTCTCTCCAGATTATTGCATATCAGCCATATGGGCTATCAGTAGACTGGTGGGCATACGGAGTGCTGCTCTACGAAATGTTGGCAGGACAGGTGAGCGTGCCCCCCACCTCTCAATATACACACACACACACACACACACACACACACACAAGCAAACAGACACACGTGCAAATCCTTCAGGTTTCTACATAAAGACACGGTTGGATCACCTTCACACTGACCTTACAGTAATCCAGTGTCATAATTACGAAAAGCACACACACACACACACACTGTCGTCACCCATCTGCCCCCCCTCTCCTGGGACATGGCCCCATTTTGGACAGCTCTCAAATACAGTACCAGTCAAAAGTTTGGACACATCTACTCATTCAAGGGTTTTTCTTTATTTTCTACATTGTAGAATAATAGTGAAGACATCAAAACTATGAAATAACACATATGGAATCATGTAGTAACCAAAAAATATTTTATATTTGAGATTCTTCAAATAGCCACCCTTGATGACAGCTTTGCACACTCTTGGCATTCTCTCAACCAGCTTCACCTGGAATGCTTTTCCAACAGTCTTGAAGGAGTTCCCACATATGCTGAGCACTTGTTGGCTGCTTTTCCTTCACTCTGCCGTCCGACTCATCCCAAACCATCTCAATTGGGTTGAGGTCAGGGGATTGTGGAGGCCAGGTCATCTGATGCTGCACTCCATCAATCTCCTTCTTGGTAAAATAGCCCTTACACAGCCTGGAGGTGTGTTGGGTCATTGTCCTGTTGAAAAACAAATGATAGTCCCACTAAGCCCAAACCAGATGGGATGGCGTATCGCTGTAGAATGCTGTGGTAGCCATGCTGGTTAAGTGTGCCTTGAATTCTAAATAAATCACGGACAGTGTCACCAGCAAAGCATCCCCACACCATAACACCTCGTTTCTCTTTGCTTATTTGAGCTGTTCTTGACATAATATGGACTTGGTCTTTTACCAAATAGGGCTATCTTCTGTATACCCCACCCCCTACCTTGTCACAACACAACTGATTGGCTCAAATACATTAAGAAGGAAAGAAATTCCACAAATTAACTTTTAAGAAGGCACACCTGTGAATTGAAATGCATTCCAGGTGACTACCTCATGAAGCTGGTTGAGAGAATGCCAAGAGTGTGCAAAGCTGTCATCAAGGCAAAGGGTGGCTATTTGAAGAATCTCAAATATAAAATATATTTTGATTTGTTTAACACTTCTTTGGTTACTACATGATTCCATATGTGTTATTTCATAGTTTTGATGTCTTCACTATTATTCTACAATGTAGAAAATAGTAAAAATAAAGAAAAACCCTTGAATGAGTAGGTGTGTCCAAACCTTTGACTGGTAGTGTATATTGTGAATTGTAATTGGTAACATATCATACGAAATGGAGTGTATCGGATTTACGTACAGAATTATACAAAATGCTCTGAGACTAGGTTGTTATTCTGTGCCCTTAACCCTTTACACTTGTGGGAATTGGTCTATATGGATAGGGCTAAATTGTAATGTTTCTTACAGAAGAAATATGAAAAGCATATGCATAACCATGGTAGCAATTGAAAGGGAACAGTTTGGAGATTATGGGAAAATTATTAGACCAAAGGTGAGGACACAACAGTTCACCTGACACAAGACTGAATCCAAACATTACACTGTTGATTTTATGTGCAGTTTATGTTTACTGTACTTTTGGATGCATATGTTGATAACAAAATCTGAAAAATGCTCTGGATACATTCAGTAACATGATAAGACTATCCCTGGAAAGTCTGGGGTAGGTGCAACATAAGACAAAACAATTCCAAGGGTTTGAGTGAGAGGACTAACTGGTGTCTCCAAGGGGCCACACACCTCTCCAAAGTGTGCACAGTTCCTAAGTAATTTCAATGCACTTTTATGACTCAAAGAAGAGTCTTCAACTATTTGGTCCGCATAGAAAGCGGTCATGAGTGCATTCAGGTGCGTGTGACGCGGTGAATTTTCTTCACAATAGACAAACATAGGCTCATTCTGTTCAGAATAACCCAGGGTTTGACGCCATGTCATCTTGTAACTGTACATCAAACATTATACGTTGACACCGTATATGACATGAGTATAATTGATATGGAAATGTGAAGTGCACATTTTAACTCAAGCATGTTTGACTTGCTTGTATGATATCAAAGCGGTATATTTCACTCACACAACAAAACATTGCAAACGCTGTTCAATTAGCGGGAGGGATGGGGGCAACTTCTTGTCGCGCACGGTGCTCAAGTTCAGAACAGCTGTCAGTCAAAACCTATACAGTGCTGTGAAGTGCAGAGCCAGAGCTCTGACGTCATGTATAGCATGTTACTGTACATCCACTGCCATTCCAATTTAGCCACTTATCACTCAAAAAGTGATAAGTTGACTGGCTAAGCGGCTACGCTAACGGATACTCTGGGTTTGCGTCCCAAATGGTATCCTATTCCCTATATAGTACACTACTTTTGACCAGAGCCCTATGGGGCACCATTTGAGATGCAGCCAGGGCTAACTCCTTGCTGCCGTGTTCAGTAGGTGTGATGGGTTTGTTTACTCCCTGTGTGTTTGGGGCTCCAGTGGCCAGGAGCCTCATCCCGTCCCGTTCACTGGGCAGAAACAGACTGCGATGAATGAGCAGCAGCCCAGCCATCCACTGAGGGAAGTCCCTGGGGCAGGAAATGTTGTTAGCAACTTTGGGTTTTATACCCTTTCACAGTACACACTCACAGGCCGAAAGGAGTTCATTTGGCTTATATGACCTCAGGATGGGCGGAGTGTGTGGGTGGGAGGGAGGTGTGTTTATGTGTGTGTGTGTTTCCCTCTCAAGAGAGTGTTCAGTGCAGTGTACTGTATATCAGATAAAGAGAGCAGAAAGCAGCTATCTCTTGCCAAAGGGTTTAGTCTAGTGGAAATGAAAAATAATACATTTATGAAGTGTCACAATGCACACATTATGGTTAGTAATGATCGAGGTGGAGGGAGAAAATAGCTGGACCATCTAGTCCATTTGCCTCCCAGCTGGCAATGTTTGTCTGGAACTTGTTTCTACAGTCTAGACCTCTTTCGTTGATTTTTATCTTCCGTTTCGTTGCTTTTTCATTTTTATTTATTTCTCTCTGTCTCTCTCTCGACAAGCCACTATAACAACCCTTATTTGGTTGTATTACTGGACTGAGAAAGGGTAGAATATACACACATCCAATGGCTTTGAGCAGATGCTTTGGTACCCAAGTGTAAATGTTCATCACCAAAGAAAATACTTCCAAGTGTGTTTTTATGACAATATTTGGAACTTTAGGACATCGAAGGGTTAACCTGGTAGTTGAAGGTTAGTTCATGTTTATTCTGGTTTTGGACCGATAATGCCTATGGCAACAACCTTTTGACTTCATTTTCCCCCACAATACTATTTTCAAATAGGCTTGGAATCCCCTCGATACAAAAATGTAAACTTTCAAGCTAGTGTCGGACACAATCACCACAGCACACTTTGTCAAATTGTGTTTTTCAAAGCAAATGTTTCCCTTTTTCTGCCAAGCTGTTTTAAGCAGTCCTGTGAGGCCAGCTCTTCTGGCTATTTGTGTAGCTAGCATGACATTTCTAATTGTCTTTGTCCTCCTAAAATACTATTAAAGCTGGCTTTTTATACACTTGACATCTGCATTGCACACTGCTGAGTTGCGAACTGGGCCCTGTTTAGCAATGACCCCTGAAAAATAGCTATGACATTAAGATACTAGATAGATTATCATCAATTTACCAGTTTGAATAAAGGTGAATTACTGATAAGATATACAGATGTACTACACATTCTGTTAACATTTACATGATATTGTCAACATATTTACAACATGTATATAACATTCTCAACCTATTTACAACATGTATATAACATTCTCAACCTATTTACAACATGTATATAACATTCTCAACCTATTTACAACATGTATATAACATTCTCAACCTATTTACAACATGTATATAACATTCTCAACATATTTACAACATGTATACAACATTGGCAACATATTTACAACATGCATATAACGTTCTATATAATGTGTTGTTCCCCAGCCCCCATTTGATGGTGAGGACGAGGACGAGCTCTTCCAGTCCATCATGGAGCACAACGTGTCGTACCCCAAGCAAATGTCCAAAGAGGCCGTGTCCATCTGCAAAGGGGTGAGTACGACCTTTGACCCAAAGAACCCTTAGCCCCTATCATAAAAATAGAATTACTAGAACGGAAATTCCCATTGAAGTCAATATAAGCCTTCACATCCTGTCCCACAACCTGGTGGTAGAGAGAGAGAGAGAGAGGGTGGGAGAGAGAGAGAGAGAGAGAGAGAGAGAGAGAGAGAGAGAGAGAGAGAGAGAGAGAGAGGGAGAGAGAGAGAGAGAGAGAGAGAGAGAGAGAGAGAGAGAGAGAGAGAGAGAGAGAGAGAGAGAGAGGGAGAGAGAGAGAGAGAGAGAGAGAGAGAGAGAGAGAGAGAGAGAGAGAGGCTGGTGGGTGGGTGGGGGAGAGAGAGAGAGAGAGAGGGTGGGTGGGTGGGAGAGCGAGAGAGGGTGGGAGAGCGAGAGGGTGGGTGGGTGGGTGGGTGGGAGAGAGAGAGAGGGTGGGTGGGAGAGAGAGAGGTGGGTGGGAGAGAGAGTGAGGGTGGGTGGGTGGGAGAGAGAGGGTAGGAGAGAGAGGGAGAGAGGGTGGGAGAGAGAGGGTGGGTGGGTGGGAAAGAGCGAGCGAGAGGGTGGGTGGGAGAGAGAGGGTGGGTGGGAGAGAGAGGGTGGGTGGGAGAGAGAGGGTGGGTGGGAGAGAGAGAGAGTGAGGGTGGGTGGGTGGGAGAGAGAGGGTAGGAGAGAGTAGGAAAGAGAGAGACGGGGCGGTAGAGAGAGAGAGGGTGGGAAAGAGAGGGTGGGAGAGAGAGAGAGGGGTGGGAGAGAGAGAGGGAGGGTGGGAGAGAGAGAGGGAGGGAGAGAGAGGGTGGGAGAGAGAGAGAGAGAGAGGGTGTTAGAGAGAGAGAGAGAGAGAGGGTGGTAGAGAGAGAGAGAGAGAGAGAGAGCAGGCGGGAGAGAGTAGGAAAGAGAGAGATGGGGTAGAGAGAGAGGGAAAGATGGCTCAGAAGGGGAGAAAGGGGTTGGAAAGGGGAGAAGGCAGTTGTTTTGTTGCTGAGAATTGTCCTGCACTACAGGAAATGCAAACGTGTAGTGTATTCAAGGTTTAAAAAAGCTTCTAAAGTTTGTAATTTCCACTTTATCAAATCAAATCAAATTTTATTGGTCACATGCGCCGAATACAACAGGTGCAGACATTACAGTGAAATGCTTACTTACAGCCCTTAACCAACAGTGCATTTATTTTTAACAAAAAAAGTAAAAATAAAACAACAACAAAAAAAGTGTTGAGAAAAAAGAGCAGAAGTAAAATAAAATAACAGTAGGGAGGCTATATATACAGGGGGGTACCGGTGCAGAGTCAATGTGCGGGGGCACCGGCTAGTTGAGGTAGTTGAAGTAATATGTACATGTGGGTAGAGTTAAAGTGACTATGGACCTAGACTTGGCACTCCGGTCTTTTGGACCTAGACTTGGCACTCCGGTACCGCTTGCCGTGCGGTAGCAGAGAGAACAGTCTATGACTAGGGTGGCTGGAGTCTTTGACAATTTTGAGGGCCTTCCTCTGACACCGCCTGGTATAGAGGTCCTGTATGGCAGTTGCCATACCAGGCGGTGATGCAACCAGTCAGGATGCTCTCGATGGTGCAGCTGTAGAATTTTTTTAGGATCTGAGGACCCATGCCAAATCTTTTCAGTCTCCTGAGGGGGAATAGGCTTTGTCGTGCCCTCTTCACGACTGTCTTGGTGTGTTTGGACCATGATAGTTCGTTGGTGATGTGGACAAAATGTCAGACTTGATTTACATTTTACATTTTAGTCATTTAGCAGACGTTCTTATCCAGAGCGACTTACAGGAGCAATTAGGGTTAAGTGCCTTGCTCAAGGGTAGAGCATGTTGTTCATCAAAGGTAGCATCAAGTTGGTAGAGCATGGCGCTTGCAACGTCAGGGTTGTGGGTTCGTTTCCCACAGGGGGCCAGTATGAAAAATGTATGCACTCACTAACTGTAAGTCGCTCTGGATAAGAGCGTCTGCTATAATGACTAAAATGTAAGGGCACATCGACAGATTTTTCACCTAGTCGGCTCGGGGATTAGAACCAGCGACCTTTCGGTTACTGGCACAACGCTCTTAACCACTAAGCTACCTGCCGCCCCCTAAGCTACCTGCCACCCCCTAAGCTACCTGCCGCCCTAACGAAACATGTATCAACCCTTACTAAATAATAATAATCTGCATAATAATTCTAATTTCCTGTTGTTACAGGATTATTTTCCTGCTGTAGCAAACTGGCTCAAATTTAGATTCTACATCTGTAGTATTTAGGTTGCAGCAAAAATGTCCTACAACATTTTATCACAAATCCCTCTGTCTATCCCAAATGACACCCTATTCCCTTTGTAGTGCACTCCTTTTGACCAGGGCCCATAGTGGTTAAAAGTAGTGCGCTAATAGGTTGTGTCCCATATCGGACCCTATCTCTCTGTCGGTGTAAGAGAGTGAGGTCTCTCCATTGTTTCTGAAGATGGGGGATTTGCTTTGATCCAATGCTCTGCCTTTGTGGACGGGCCATCCTCTAAGGCTCGTGTGAATTAAAGGGCTCGGGGAGGTGTCTGTGCGTCTGTGTGTGCATGTGTGTGTGTGTTCTAGCAAGGAGATAACACTGAGAACCTGGTCATGATCCCTTAGCTCACCAGCCATAGACAGACACAGACAGACTGATTCTCAGGCCGCTTTTGGGCCACAAGTTTACATTTTGACGGTGAAGTCAAGCAAAGCAGACTGGGTTCTGTTTGCAGCATACAAAGGTTCCCTTTTCACTTTCGTAACGTATAGGGGAACACCAGGATCTGTGAACACAACCCTGACAATTACTTTTTCCTTTTCCCCAGCTGTGACGCACACACGTGTCTAAATCACAATTGTGTGGCTGCCACAGACAGACGACAGGTATAGATTGGGACTGGCTGGTATTTTAGGCCTTGTTACATTGCCCAGCATGCTTTGCTGTCACCACCACTCTTCGGGCCCCACCGCTGTGTCACTGCAATTTTGGGAGGGAGGGAGGGAGGGAGGGAGAGAGGGAGAGAGGGAGAGAGGGAGAGAGGGAGAGAGGGAGAGAGGGAGGGAGGGAGGGAGGGGGAGAGAGGGAGGGAGGGAGGGAGGGAGAGAGGGAGAGAGGGAGAGAGGGAGAGAGGGAGAGAGGGAGGGAGGGAGGGAGGGAGGGAGGGAGGGAGGGAGGGAGGGAGGGAGAGAGAGAGGGAGGGAGAGAGGGAGGGAGAGAGGGAGGGAGAGAGAGAGAGAGGGAGGGAGAGAGGGAGGGAGAGAGGGAGAGAGGGAGAGAGGGAGAGATTTTCTCAGCTTTTCTCATTACTCTCCCTAGCCTCTTCACACCAGCTAGGATTACTCACTCACACACACATTAAAAGACTCAACTCAAATTCCCTTCAAAAGACTGTGATATTATGACGAATGGGAGAGAATATCAGACCTGTGTTCTGCGACTGGGTTCAGGAGTTGGAGACAAAAGTGGAGAGAATTACAGAGAGAGTCATGGTTTGGTGAGTGAGTGTTGGGCTAGAGGCCTGAGCAAATGTAGCTTAAGGTTTATGGAGTTAGATAAGTATTTGGATTTGTTTTAGTCCCCCATCCTACGCTATCCTACAGTATATGCCACTATACCCAGATGCTATGTTGCTGCATCCAAACTGAGTTTCAAACTAAAAATAAATTGCAATGGATATCACTCTTCCTCCCACGACAGAGACTCTGGTCAAAAGTAGTGCACTACATAGGGAATAGGGTGCCATTTTGGACGAAGTAATGAATATTCTTTCCCTCTTTGCATCTCAATGACAACAAATTATTATGTTTTTCTGTTAAGATAGTGGAGTACTGTACCTGCCAGGCTGGCTATGCAACCAATGTCACCCCCTGCTGATGTAACATACGCCCACTGACAGACACACACTCCTAATGAGCATTATGTTCCAATGTGAGTGGGCAACTTTCTAATAGGGCTATCTAAGTCCACGCACGCTGTTGGGAAACTTGAAGAAAGAAAGAAAGAGAGGGAGGGACGAGAGCTAGAATTCGTGTTCGACTAGGAAAGTACACTGCTGTAAAATATATACATTTGTTCTAACTCTATGGCCGTTCCTTCCTTATCCTTCCCAGCTGATGACCAAACACCCGTCGAAGCGCCTGGGCTGCGGCTCCGAGGGAGAGAGGGACATCCAGGAGCACGCCTTCTTCAGACGCATCGACTGGGAACGCCTCCAGAACCGCGAGATCCAGCCCCCCTTCAAGCCCAAAGGGGTGAGTCACACACACACACACATCTATACACAAAACCTACCCATGTCTGATGAGGTGAAAAAAAATCACATTGTACAAGTTGTTATTCGGTGTAGTTCTTTATACCACGTCGTTAATGCAAAATGATTGAAATGGTGGTGCAATCCTAGCTTTGTGTTCTTTCAATGGCACAGTGTGTCACATCCTGTCTTCATTGGTATGTTTGGCCCGTTGTCATACACAGTGGACATATACTCCACTGAGGAGTGTGTGTGTCCTATTTGGTTGCTTACTATCTGATGTTATCTCAGTTTCTCAGTAACAACACCCACACACACATTTGAATGAACACAGCCACATACACACAAACACACATACACCTGCGAATGTCCGGCGGCGGTCTGTCACCATTGTAGTGCCCAGGCAGACTCCCACCTGCTCTGTTGTCAGATCAGATTGGGCTGCATCTGAATGGTGTCTGTTTGGCAACACTCACAGGTTACAGTCCAGTCCGGTCCAGCACCATTTGTTTATCATGGCAAAGCCCCAGCGGCTATGGTCTATCAGTCGTCACACTGAACAAAAGGAAACCTTTCCTAACGACAAAGCCTCGGCTACAATACAATAAAATAATACTACTCATTTTATTCACATATATACCACATATATTCCTCATTCACACTCATTATGTTTTCATATTGTATGTATACAGTACCAGTCAAAAGTTTGGACACACCTACTCATTCAAGGGTTTTTCTTTATTTTTACTATTTTCTACATTGTAGAATAATAGGGAAGACATCAAAACTATGAAATAGCACATTTGGAATCATGTAATAACCAAAAAAGTGTTTAACAAATCAAAATATGTTTTAGATTTTAGATTCTTCAAAGTAGACACCCTTTGCCTTGATGACAGCTTTGCACACTCTTGGCATTTCTCTCAACCAGCTTCATGAGGAATGCTTTTCCAACAGTCTTGAAGGACTGAATATCTTGAAGTTCCCACATATGCTTTTCCTTCACTCTGTGGTCCAACTCATCCCAAACCATCTCAATTGGGTTGAGGTCAGGTGATTTCCACCGGTCTAATGTCCATTGCTCGTGTTTCTTGGCCCAAGCAAGTCTCTTCTTATTATTGGTGTCCTTTAGTAGTGGTTTCTTTGCAGGAATTCGACCATGAAGGCCTGATTCACACAGTCTCCTCTGAACAGTTGATGTTGAGATGTGTCTGTTACTTGAACTCTGTAAAGCATTTATTTGGGCTGCAATCTGAGGTGCAGTTAACTCTAATGAACCTATCCTCTGCAGCAGAGGTAACTCTGGGTCTTCCATTCCTGTGGCAGTCCTCATGAGAGCCAGTTTCATCATAGCACTTGATGGTTTTTGCGACTGCACTTGAAGAAACTTTCAAAGTTCTTGAAATGTTCTGTATTGACTGACCTTCATGTCTTAAAGTAATGATGGACTGTCATTTCTCTTTGCTTATTTGAGCTATTCTTGCCATGATATGGACTTGGTCTTTTACCAAATAGGGCTATCTTCTGTATACCACCCCTACCTTGTCACAACACAACTGATTGTCTCAAATGCATTAAGAAGGAAAGAAATTCAACAAATTAACTTTTAACAAGGCACACCTGTTAATTGAAATGCATTCCAGGTGACTACCTCATGAAACTGGTTGAGAGAATGCCAAGAGTGTGCAAAGCTGTCATCAAGGCAAAGGGTGGCTACTTTGAAGAATCTCCAATATAAAATATATTTTGATTTGTTTCAAGACTTTTTTGGTTACTACATGATTCCATATGTGTTATTTCATAGTTTTGATGTCTTTACTATTATTCTACAATGTAAAAAATTGTAAAAATAAAGAAAATCCTTGAATGAGTAGTTGTGTCCAAACTTTTGACTGGTACTGTATATTTGTATATATTTCAAGCAGTACTACTATGTAAGTACACATCCAGTATGTGCTTAGGTCTCCCAGCAATGAGAATATTCCCCAGAGACAAACATGCACAGTTGACTTTCAAATGTGTAATTACAAAACAGTAGTTAGATAGTGGAACAACAGTGTGTGTAATAACATCAGTAGTTACGCATGTGGAATAACCTTCAAGTTAATGTGTACTTACACATTCCTTGTTCCAGTTGTGGAATAACTGATACCGCAACAGCCCTATTACCATGTAATTACATAGTAAACCTATGGAACTACTATGTTAACAGTTATTAATGTGTTAGTTACATCGTAATAGGGGCAACTTAATATAAAGTTTTACCCAAACATCAAACTGATGCAACTACACTGTAACCGTGGATGCGTCCCAAATGGCACCCTATTCCTTACATAGTGCTCTATATAGGGGATAGGGTGCCATTTGGGATGCAGCGTGTTTAGTGGACAGGCCACATTTCTGCAGCAATGCAGCAGACTAATTAACTCATGACCAACCATCAAACCCTTTCATAGCCATCTGTCCTAGCTTTGGTCCAGGGCATTACGTCCCTTCTTCAACGCCCTGAATCTTTCCATTCGTCCAGATGCAAGGAGTGGAAGAAGGCTCAGCCACACATAACACCCTGGACCAGAGCCAAACCATGATAGAATGCAGCTTCTCATTGCCCCCCTTTAAACACAGCCAAAACAACCCTGTAAGACATGTTTAATGACTTTCACCATGGCAATGGAAGGCATTGGCAATGCATAATTAACAGAATATCCATGCATTATGAATGTGTATCTTTAACATGAGCGGCCTCGCTGTGTTTTTGAATCTCTGTGTGTACGCACACACACACACACACACACACAGACAAACACACACACACACACACACACACACACACACACACAGACAAACACACACACACTTTATTATGAAAGTGAAGTAGGTGAAAGGGAGGAAGTAGGTCATTCAGTGTGCATGTTCAGGTGTGTGTGTGTGTGTCTTCATTGTCTATCAATGCAGCTCACTTCTGTTTCAAACCCCAAGGTCTCCAGTGCTTCTCACAAGGTGAGTACTGGCCTCCCACTGTCCCTGTAGTCTCACGCTGGATTCGATTTGTGTGTGCGAGTGGACTCAAGTATGAGTGTGTGTGTGTGTGTTTGAATGCAGGTGTGTGGATGAAAGGCAAGAGACAAGATGAAAAGAGAAGGATAGATGGAAAATAAAAAAAGATACATGGAGAGACCATTGTGTGTATGTGCACGGTTGCTTGCTTGCTTGCGTGCGTGGATGCGTGCATAACATGCTTTTGCTATATTGTCTTTGTGTGTGGTTGTGTGATAGAGAACAATAAACCTCTACCCCTGACCTATAATAACCATCATCCATCTCCATCCAACTCCACACAGGCACCACTAGGAGTCTATTACGACCAAATGGCTGTGATTAGATCCATCCTTACACCTTCATCCATCCCTCCATCCATCCATCCCTCCCTCCATCCCCCTCTGACCTGACCCTGTCTCTCTAATCCTCTTCTCCTTTCATCCTCTCCTCCTCTTCAGTCCTCTCCTCCTCAATCACACTTCATGCCTGTTCTGACAGCGGAGAGATTGCCATTTAATAGCCAGGTACAGCGAGACCCAGATTATAAACACTAGAGGATTTATCCATCTATCAGAAACAGAGCAGGACAGATAGAATGCAGGGGAGAAGAACAAGAACACCTGCTACAGTAGTTATTTATAGATATAGCTTAGATAGACTCATACAGTGCATTTTAGAATAAGGCTGTAACGTAACAAAATGTGGAAAAAGTCAAGGGGTCTGAATACTTTCCGAATGCACTGTATTTAGTGAACCACTTGATATGTTTTTTAAGTTTGTAGAGATGGAAGTGGGTCAAAGTGGCAGGATATGAGACTTGCTGATTTAATAATGATGGAATCACTGTGGTTAGGGAGCTTACTGTAAAACTTCAATTAATAGCCTGGGCATTTATTTGCTTAAATCACTGAACACAACAGGCGCTTATTGGAGACAAACTTCTATTTGAGCCAGGCGTCTATTTCCTTAATGTGCACAGCATTTGCTCATTTGCATAGTTAATTGTTTAATTCCAGCATTCACTTCCAACATTTTAATCAATTTCTTCATTTCCTGCACAAATGTGTTATCATTTACACACTGTGTCATGTTTCTTTTGTCTTAGCATGCCTCAAAAAATAGAGAACTTTTCCTTGACCGAATAATTATTCTCGTATTGACTGTGCATTTCCGGCAGTTCTTCCTTTCACCACTAGAGGGCGAGCAGGTGATTTCTAGGGGGTTGTACTGCCGAAGTTGTTGACTGTTTTTGTGCTTGCCAGTAAGCTTGCCGTTCTCAACTGTTAGCAGTCAATGGTTAGCAGTTTCTTACTGGCGATAAAAACAGGATTAACATATTTTTTTAGAGTCATTACTGAATTATTTAATGTAACATATCAAACAATAAAGCTCGTAAATAATTATTGGTAATTCATGGTAACCTTGAAAATAATTAATTTACACCCAGCATTTATTTAAAACAGGCGTTTATTTGCTTAAATAAACACATCAAAATACTGTATGTACAAACACACCAATCTACATTTTGGACTGGCTATGAGTCATAGTAGCTTTGAGGTAGATAAAGGCAGGGAGTCGTGTGATTTGATACAGCATGTCCAACTGCCCCGTCATGTGTATGTTTTAGTGGTGGTGATTTTCTGTGTTCTTTTTGGATTTTCCCTTCAGATTCATGTGAGAAAGAAACATAATAGTATTATCTGATTACTAAAGAACAACTAGGATATTACTATAGACAAACTGATTTTAAAGGATGGATGAAACAAGAGGTATCAGCAGTTCACAAGGATACAACAGGTATATTTTGGTGTTATAACTGTAGTATTTTAAGTGTTGTTGACCAAAGATACAATACCTTCAAAAAGGATTCAAACCACTTTACCTTTTCCACATTTTGTTGTGTTGTAGCATGAATTTAAAATGGATTACATTTTGATTTTTGTCACTGGCCTACACACAATACCCCATAATGTCAAAGTGGAATTATGTTTTTCAACATTTTTACTAAATAATTAAAAATGAAAAGCTGAAATGTCTTGTGTCAATAGATATTCAACCCCTTTGTTATGGAAAGCCTAAATAAGTTCTGGAGTAAAAATGTGATTAACAAGTCACGTAATAAGTTGCATGGACTCACTCTCTGTGCAATAATAGTGTTTAACATAATTTTTTTATGACCTAATCTCTGTACCCCACACATTTAATTATCTGTAAGGTCCCTCAGTCGAGCAGTGATTTTCAAACACAGATTCAACCATAAGGACAAGGGAGGTTTTCCAATGCCTCGCAAAGAAGGGCACCGATTGGTAGATGGGTAAAAATAAAAGTAGACATTAAATATCCCTTTGAGCATGGTAAAGTTATTAATTACACTTTGGATGGTGTATCAATACACCCAGTCACTACAAAGATACAGGTGTCCTTTCTAACTCAGTTGCCGAAGAGGAAGGAAACTGCTCAGGCATTTCACCATGAGGCCAATGGTGACTTTAAAACAGTTACATGTGATGGGAGTAAACTGAGGATGGATCAACAACATTGTAGTTACTCCACAATACTAACATAATTGACAGAGTGAAAAGAAGGAAGCCTGTACAGAAAAAAAATATTCCACAAGATGCATCCTGTTTGCAACAAGGCACTAAAGTAATACTGCAAAAAATGTGGCAAAGCAATTGACTTTTTGTCCTGACTACAAAGTGTTATGTTTGGGGCAAATCCAATACAACACATTACCGAATACCACTCTCCATATTTTCAAGCATAGTGATAGCTGCATCATGTTATGGGTATGCTTGCAATCGTTAAGTCTGGGGAGTTTTTCAGGATAAAAGAAAGGGAATGGAGCTAAGCACAGGCAAAATCCTAGAGGAAAACGTGGTTCAGTGTGCTTTCCACCAGACACTGGGAGATGAATTCACCTTTCAGCAGGACAATAACTGAAAACAAAAGGCCAAATCTACACTGGATTTGCTTACCAAGAAGACCGTGAATGTTCCTGAGTGGCCGAATTACAGTTTTGACTTAAATCGGCTTGAAAATCTATGACAAGACCTAAAAATGGTTGTCTAGCTACGATCAACAACCGATTTGACAGAGCTTGAAGAATTTTGAAAATAATAAAGGGCAAATGTTGCACAATCCAGATGTGGAAAGCTCTTAGAGACTTACCCAGAAAGACACACAGCTGTATTCGCTGACAAAGATGCTTCTACAATGTATTGACTCAGGGGTGTGAATACTTATGCAAATGAGATATCTCTGTATATCATTTCCAATACATTTGCCCAAACTTTTAAAACATGTTTTCACTTTGTCATTATGAGGTTAAAATGGGTAAAAAAAATTGTTAAAATGGGTTAAAAAACAGCAATTTAATCCATTTTGAATTCAGGCTGTAACACAACACACTGTGGAATAAGTCAAGGGGTATGAATACTTTCTGAAGGCACTGTATACTAGTAAGAAGATGATCAAAACAACAGTGAGATGCTGAGGTTGTTCTATAGAGAGAGAGAGAGAGAGAGAGAGAGAGAGAGAGAGAGAGAGAGAGAGAGAGAGAGAGAGAGAGAGAGAGAGAGAGAGAGAGAGAGAGAGAGAGAGAGAGAGAGAGAGAGAGAGAGAGAGAGAGAGAGAGAGAGAGAGAGAGAGAGAGAGAGAGAGAGAGGAGAGAGAGAGAGAGAGAGAGAGAGAGAAAGAGAGAGAGAGAGAGAGAGAGAGAGAGAGAGAGAGAGAGAGAGAGAGAGAGAGAGAGAGAGAGAGAGAATTCCTCAGCAAGACATTTCATAGAAACAGACATAGCCATTTATCATACTAAATAGCTGAGAGTTCCTTTAATATGCTTGAGTGCAAGTGGGTTTGTGTGTGTGTGTATGTATGTGACAGAGAGAGAGACAGAGACAGAGAGAGAGAGACCCAAAGTAGGTCAAACAGCAGTTTACGAGCAATGCCATCTGTCATTAAGAGTAGCACAACGTAACGTGTACAATGAGATACATTGTAATAAACATGAAACACAACAAAACTAAGCTATACAGCAGGTTGGAGTCAATTCCATTGGAGTTGACATTCAGTCAATTCAGGAAGTAAACTGAAATTTAAATTCCAAAATGTTCTTATAGAGAATTCGAATTGTACTTGACTTCCTGAATTCATTGAATTGAAGTGGAATTGACTAGAGTACATTTGCATATGGGGGCTAGGTCGATACATTTGCAAATGGGGGTTAGGTCGAACCATTTGCAAATGGGGGTTAAGTTGAAACATTTGCATATGTGGTCTCAGAGACAAAAGGGGGAGGATAAAAAAGAGGAGAGGGGGTGAGAAGAAAAGGGGTTGGGCAGAAATGTATGGGGTATGCTGTTGTTTTGGGCATCATTTGCTACATTTGGTACAAAATACCATAAACCTCATCTGTCAGCGTGAATTAATCTGTGGCTTTTCTTCAACAATGTGTATTATAAGGAGATCTGTGCTCTTTTGCGCCACGAAAATGTCGCCATATCAGTATGTGCTTTCTCTCTCCTATGTTGATGTGTGTTGTTGCTGTCTTTCCTCTTCTCTGTCCTACTGCGTCTTGACACAGAGTGACAGTGGGTGGCTGGGAGCCAGTGTCACCTGTCTGTCAGTGTAGGAGTCATGGAGGACACAGGAGTACAGTTGGAGGCCCCAGGCCCACTGAACACACACATAGACACACAGACATACACCACACAACTGTGAATATAGGAATATAGGACAACAGGACATTTCTACTTTGAATAGACACACACCACCACCACCAACGTGCCGTGGGCCTACCACACCAACTCAATCAATGGAGGTTTTCCAACCACAATGGAACACACACACAGCTGTACAACAATGTAGACCTCCATAGGGAATCCATAGTGAATTCCACTTTGGAGAAAGGACTTCCACACCCAGATCCAGTCTTTCCATGTCAAAAAAAGACCCCTTTCACACTATCATGCCAACCCAAACATTACCGTGCTGGCTCGGATTTGTACCTTTTACATTGTCCTTTCCAGCATGGTTCCAGTAACTATGTTGAGTGTATTTCTGAGGTTTCCTAATCAGTGCTTGATGTAGATTTCGAGTCAATATATCACCAATCTTCCCCTATCTACAAGTGTGGCCAATGGCATTGCACGTTATTGACATGTCAATTCAACTAACCAATCTGAATACATAAACATCCAAATAAATATTTCTGCAGTAGCAAGAGGAAGCATAACCAACCCTGTTACAGGTGTGTAACGAGGCCAGCACAGTACAGCTTGCATCTGCTTGGCTCTGCTTAGTGATGTGAACCAACCCATATCCTTTTCCCATGTCGGCTTACGTTACAGAGAGAGATATAGAGAGGGAGGGATATTCCCTGCCAGGTCTCTGGGGAGGTTTAATGCCCATTAAGTAGGACAAACACACACAGTGTAGGTGGAATAGCTGATGAGGACAGAGCAAGAAGAAGAGGAGGTGCAGCAGGGTTTCTGATGTAAACACAGAACCACACAGTGAAGTTAGGGAATAAGTCCTTAATTCCCCAGTCCCCACTGTCTGTGCTCTCTGTAATGACCCTATGAACTTTGGTGTCTTATTATAGATTTACCATAGATTTGCCAGACTGTCATTTTATATGTTGACTGAATCCTTAGTAAAGTAATGGTCCTAAAGCGTTTTGAGCTGTTATCTATTTGAATTTACCCAATTACCCAAGGTACTGGCGACAATCCTTAGACTCTTAAGACCCAACCCAAGAGGGAATCACTGCAACCTACCAGTAGCCTTCAAAATAAACCACCATTTTGGGGAAGATTGCCATTGAAAATAAGTGTTCCAAACTCTACAGGCCTTTCCGGTCACCACTGTTAGAAGGCACATTGTGTCATGAAGTGGAATTGAGGCCTTCACAAGTTCAATCCACAGTGCCAGGCGCTTTAAAGGGTGTCAGAAGTGTGAAGCGACTGATTGACAGCACTGATACCATCTTCCTACAATGTGCTGCTTGGCATTTTTGGTGTTGGCGGCCATTTTGTGCCATTTGCATCCCAGTCGCCCTAATGTTCTTCAGTAAATCCGTAGGGCTAGAGCAGCTGCTCTTATTCAGATGTATTGACATACTGTCATGTAACAATCATGAAAGATGGATGCAAAATATGTAAGCAGACCAGTCACTCTGGATAAGGGCATCTGCTAAATGACTCAAATGTAAAGTGTAAATGGATTTCTCTGACCATTTTGCATTCAAGTTTACAAAACATACACAACACAATTGAAATAAGACGACTGACTGCTAGCTTGACGCCATTGAGAACTATGTCATACATACATACAAATCAATCACATACTGTATGTTTTCTTGGACTATCATCTTGTAGATGACAGAAATTAGATGTACACCCATGCTCCCAGAGCGTTCACGTAGTTGACCTTGGCTCGTTCGCTTTGAAATGCTAATCCAACCACCCTCGCCTGATACGTCTCCATGCTATTGAATATGTTTGGATAATCCTGTCTTCAAGTTGTGATGATAGCGGCTCCACATTTCTCACGTTCAATAGCAGAGGTTTGCTCTGCTCTTGTCAACACGCCAATTAACTCATTGACAACCCCGCTGTACTTCGATTGGCGACGTTGCTATTTTGATTCAAGTGAACTTTTTGTTTGTCGCAACGCAATCAGCTTTGACAGTGGAGGTCAGATGTAACATAAAACCTCAATATACAGTGGGGTCCGAAATTATTGACACCCTTGATAAAGATGAGCAATAAGGACTGTATAAAATAAATAATTCAACTACTGAGCTATATTGAATGCAAAACAAAAATGGAAATTATATTATTTTATACTGATACAATTGCTCAGAGAAAAATATTTTGTTTCACAAGTAATACATTTTTTTCAAAACGGTAGGTGTAAAAATTATCGACCCCCCCCTAAAGATTCTTAGAAATAAAGTAATCAAAAGTGTAGTGTTTCGTCCCTAGCACGCAATGACTACATCAATCTTGTGATTCAACAAACTTGTTGGATGCATTTGCAGTTCGTTTTGTTTGTGTTTCAGATTATTTTGTGCCCAATAGAAATGAATGGTAAATAATGTATTGTGTCATTTTGGAGGCAATTTTGGAGTCACTTTTATTATAAATAAGAATATAATATGTTTCTAAACACTTCTACATGAATGTAGATGTTACCATGATGACGGATAATCCTGAATGGATAGTGAATAATGATGAATGAGAAAGTTACAGAGGGTCAAAGATCATACCCCCAAGACACGCTAACCTCTCACCTTTACAATAACAGGGGAGGTTAGCATGTCTTGGGGGTATGATCTTTGACCGTTTGTACTTTTGACCGTTTGTGAGCTTACATTATAGCTCAGTATTTGAATTATTTATTTTATACAGTCGTTCTTACTCATCTTTATTTTACATTTATATTTTAGTCATTTAGCAGACTCTCTTATCCAGAACAACTTACAGTAATAAGTGCATACATTTTCATACTGGTCCCCTGTGGGAATCGAACCCTACCAACTGAGCCACACTTTATCAAGGGTGTCAATAATTTTGGACCCCACTGTACATCCAAACAACACGAGGAGCTCGACCAAAACAGGTTACTAGGTCAGAAGCGACAGACGTGTTTGACTGTAGAGGTCCTGACATCATCTCCCTCAATTCCCCCTGCGACTCTTTCCAGAGTCTTGTTTGTACAGTACGGATTGCTGTTTCACAGCTGCGCGCCAACGTTACTTTTTAAACCATTGGATTCAATTGCATTAAAAACATTAGAATCCAGGTGACTGGGGTTTCCTCCTAAATTGCACCCTATTCCCTCTAAAGAGCACTACTTTAGGGCCCATAGGGCTCTGGTCAAAAGTAGTGCACTATAAAGGGAATAGGATGTAATTTGGGACTCATGCTGGGATGTAGAGCAGGTCATGTGATGTTAGCGTGGGAAGAGGAGGGGGAGAATAGGAATAGAAAGTGAAATGTTCTCTTTCCCCCCGCTCTCTTTTAGCAGACCAGACGACGGATGTGGAGGGATATCTAATCAAGCCCAGTTTCACATTTGCACATGTATTTCTTACCCTTGTGTGTTCCGTATGTTACGGTTGCAGTGCGAAGCCACAAACTAAAGCCACCTACGCCTCTCATTTTAACACCTCTCTTTCTTTCTCTCTTTCTATCCCTCTCTCGCAGTGCGGCAAAGGGGCGGAGAACTTCGACAAGTTCTTCACGCGCACCCAGCCCCAGCTCACGCCGTCCGACCAGCTGGTCATTGCCAACATCGACCAGGCCGACTTCTCGGGCTTCTCCTTCATCAACCCCCAGTTCGTGCACCCCTCCTTGGTCTCCCTGCACACCGTATGAGGAGGAGGGGGGACCACGGACCCCCCTTCCTACCTCCGCTACCTACCTAGCACTAACCCTCCACCAACTGTAGTCTCTTCAAGCCAAACTCCCAACCACCAAACTCCCCAACTACCAAACTGGCCCAACTCTACAACAGCAACATGGACCCTGATGTCGACCGCCATTTTGAGTCCCTCTATCAATGTATCAATGATGTGAGTCCTCTATGAATTGGACTTGGGGCTCTGAGTGAGAGGAGTTGGTGAGTGGAAGTGCTGTGTGTTAATGGTGAAGGGGAGGATGAAGGTTTGGGGAAGGAGGTGTATGTAGGGATGATATACTTTCCCACCCACCCATTGTGTTTGTATTCAAATGGGCACTTATATGAAATCAACACCTATTGAAATGAATCATGATAGATATTGAGATGACCGACCTGTTGTTTTGAATGTGTGGGGACAAAATCCATGAAACTATGCCAGTTTTTTTTTACTGATTCTAGAGCGAAGGGTTAACTTCTTGTTAAACCCTGTACTGGCTATACTAGTCTCCATGGAAACCCAAGGCAACTACAAACGTAATCTCTTGTTTTGAGCTATTGGGTCAGAGTTAGAGCCAAATATGAGGTCAGTACAGGGAGACTATGTTTACAGTTTTACCTTGTGTTGGTGAGATTTTATTTCAATATGCGTCAAATAATACACACCCAGTACGAATATCATGACACACTAACAATAACACGCACATACAGATGTAGGATCTTAATTCGATCACCCTATTGCAGGAGAACTTACCTGCATTGCAAACTAAAACATGTAATGTATTTGAGGTTTAAAAAGGCTCCGGAAGTTTGTAATTTCCACTTAGAAATTTCAGACTTAATTTTCCCTTACAAAAAAATGTATCAACCCCACATAATAATTCACATTTCCTGTTGCCGCAGAATTATTTTCCTGCTGTAGCAAACTGGCTCAAATTAAGATAATTCATCTGTACACACACATTACATTTACACAGGGATATCTTGAACCTTGAACTACAGGTTGTATGGTTATCTTGTCATTAGGTTTACAACCGTGAGTGGACATTCAGACAGAACGCAGTAGAAGTTGTGGTTAGACGAAGTAGGCAGTGCTACAGTCACATCTTCTTTAAACACCTACACAAGAATCATAGGTTAACACAAGTATGAAGGTGGTCTATCCAAAACCAGATCGTGATCAAGTAACACTACTTTTACTATCCTTCTGTCCCAACTTGACTGTTGTCACTCTGTTTGCCCACTTATCAAAAAGGCTCTCAATGGCCATGATTCTCTTTAATGTGAAGAAGTCCTTCAAAGTTAAGTTCCTGAAGGAAATTTCTTGAGCATTTAGGAAGGAAATTACCTAAAACTCAGTTTCGATGTTTGTTTGAGGGGTAGCGACTAAATTAAATTGATGTTGAGTTATCGTTTGCTTACTGTATGAACCATGCAATATTATATTGCATGCTTATACCCTTATACATAGATATAACACCATTCTAACAATGTTGACTAGAGTATCACATTATTAAAACGATTAGTTCCCTTTTCTGCTTTTATGTGATGTCATGCATTCCCCCCATTAGTTCTAATTAATATTTTAATGTAACACATACCAGTGTATTAACTCTTTTGTAAATATTCATGAGTTATTTAAAAACGTACACTATCTCGCAGTTTTTATACCAACAACTGAATGTGATTTTATTACGTTAGATAGGTTAACATATTTCTATGTAAAAAAAAGTACCCCAAAATATCAACTTTGTAACAATTAGGTGACAGAGTCTTTAATAGAGTCGGTCGGGATTAGCAAACCGAGAGAAACATCTGGTCGACTTTTACAGATAATATCAAACGTTTTCCGTTTGCTCTAGTCTCCATCGCACATATCCGATGTTCTTGAATGCGATCGCTGAGTGAGTTGACTGAATGTGTGCCTGGCTCTTGGTTTGTCGTTTTTTGGCGTTCCCTCCTGTATCTGCATGTTGTTGGTAAGGATAAAAAAATACGTAATGATGATATAAATTCTGCATGATACTCAGTACCAGTAACCAGGCTCCTGGTCGGACAGCAAGGAGTCTCCGCCCAAACACAGATCCAGGATCAGCTGAACCTATCCTAATCCTAGCCATTCACAATTAGGAGGCTATGGGAAAAACTGACTCCCGATCTGCGGTTAGGCTCTGTGCTAGACCAGCGGGACCACTTGCTCTCTAGTGTCTCAATGAAGGGCTTTTGTTTCTTCTTATCGTTACTGTTGTTGTTTGTTCATACAAAAAAAGTACAATTTACATCATTTTTGTTGTTGTCGTTTTTTGTTTGGTTATAGATTCTGCTCAAGTAATTCAGGATAATTTTTGCGGAATTACCACCATAGCAATTCATATCTTAACATCTAACTGTTGATAGATTTATACAATTCCCTCGACTTTTGCTCCTCTGAACCTTTTCCTAACCTTGTACCTGTGCCAAACCTGAAACAGCCTAGAACCCGACAATAGCACCGTTGCACTAGCTGTAGTCATACCAATGATGTGTCATTACCGAAGTCTTGTCAATACCAAAATCTTGTCAATACCGATGTGTTGTCAATAACACATGTTTTTTTCAATACCGATGACTCGTCAATACAGATGTCTCTTCCTGGTAGACTCTTAGTGGTTAGTCTAAGAGATTGTGCCAACGCCACATTTCACATCGTCTGTCTGACCCACGTGCTTCTTGCTAAAATTAGGTAGCCAAAGGAATGCTAATTCATGTAATGTCGACATGGTTCTGATGCCAGTCAATCCGGCAGTCGTTTCTTGTACTTTTTTATGTCACATTAGTAGCCTACACCTCTGTGTGAGTTTACCTTTGTGCTTTATAGCCAGACAGCAGTATGACCTTTCGGCAATACCATGCCTGCTTACACCTTACCTTACCTCCCTGTGCCTAGCAGTCAGAGTGTGTGTTTACATGTGCGTGTGAGAGAGAGAAGGAAGGAAAGAATAAATGGGTGGTTGATGAGTGATTGGGTGAATAAATGAGTTAGTGTGTGGATGAGTGAATAATTGATCAGTGAACAACCCCGTTCGTCATCCTATTGGCCTGTTAAACCCCCTGTCTGCTTTCCATCCTTCCATTCCTCCCCCCTTTCTCAGTGCCTGGGCAATCGATCCATTCTCTTATTGACAAAGCCCTCATCCCTTCTCCATCAAGATCCAATCAGTTCAAGAAAGCAGTTTTGTCTGAGGAACTCACCACTACAGGTTGACACCAACTTGCCATTCTTACCCCTTCCCATCCTCCCAAAACTCACTGGGGAAAGAATTGGCCAAATGTGTTCTTTTTCCCCTTCGTTTACATCCTGCGTTATATTTTCCTTTTGGGGGGGGGGGGCGTCTGAATCTACTGACACTGCATTTAGATAAAACGGTCATCTTCAATGTTAGGTTTATGTTCTAGTTTGGTTTGTGTACTTTTAAGTGATGTTGGCTCTACTTGTATATCTCTATCTTATTAAATAATGATTTGTGTTTTGGTGATGCTCTTTCCTTTGTGCTGCGTCTCATTCGTTTTGGTACAAAGAGGTCAAATTGGACCGGTGTGTTTTCATTATCGTGTGGAGCACAGGATCAACAATGTGCAGATTTGCCTTATCTCCTACGGTGTCCGTCCCAAATGGCACCCTATTCCCTATATATTGCACAACTTTTGTTCATAGGCCCTGGTCAAAAGTAGTGCACTATATAGTGAATAGGGTACCATTTGAGACACAGTCTCTAACCTCTCCCCCATTTTCTGTTGATTCATGTCCAAACCAAGCGCTTCTTCTTCTGTCCCTGTACATAATGATTTAGATATCTACATAGACCTGTAAAAGAAAGAATATATTGTATTTTGCAAATGGTGTACGTTCGTTCTCCCCAAAACCCTTTGAAAGCGAGTCTGAGCTACTTATCTTGTAATCAATAGTGTCATTTGTACCTACTGTATGATAATGCAAATAAAGAAGTAAAATAATGGCTATTCGGAAGCTGCTGTCTTTTTTTACTTAAACAGAAACTCAACTCATCAAAATCCACCATTGTAAAAGCTCCATTCCTGGCAATGACATTACTCTATGTAAAGATATTGGGTAACACTTTATGGTCCATAATAAACCATTCATAAGGCATTTACAAACAGTTTGCACACCATTTATTAATCATTACTCCCACATTTGTAAATGTTAGTAAGTTTGTTATTCACACATGTGTATATATATATATCTATATATACATATATACTGTATATATATATATATATATATATATATATATATATATATATATATATATATATATATATATATATACACACACAGTGGGGAGAACAAGTATTTGATACACTGCCGATTTTGCAGGTTTTCCTACTTACAAAGCATGTAGAGGTCTGTAATTTTTAACATAGGTACACTTCAACTGTGAGAGACGGAGACAAAAATCCAGAAAATCACATTGTATGATTGTAAAGTAATTAATTTGCATTTTATTGCATGACAAGTATTTGATCACCTACCAACCAGTAAGAATTCCGGCTCTTACAAACCTGTTAGTTTTTCTTTAAGAAGCCCTCCTGTTCTCCACTCATTACCTGTATTAACTGCACCTGTTTGAACTCGTTACCTGTATAAAAGACACCTGTCCACACACTCAATCAAACAGACTCCAACCTCTCCACAATGGCCAAGACCAGAGAGCTGTGTAAGGACATCAGGGATAAAATTGTAGACCTGCACAAGGCTGGGATGGGCTACAGGACAATAGGCAAGCAGCTTGGTGAGAAGGCAACAACTGTTGGCGCAATTATTAGAAAATGGAAGAAGTTCAAGATGACGGTCAATCACCCTCGGTCTGGGGCTCCATGCAAGATCTCACCTCGTGGGGCATCAATGATCATAAGGAAGGTGAGGGATCAGCCCAGAACTACACAGCAGGACCTGGTCAATGACCTGAAGAGAGCTGGGACCACAGTCTCAAAGAAAACCATTAGTAACACACTACGCCGTCATGGATTAAAATCCTGCAGCGCACGCAAGGTCCCCCTGCTCAAGCCAGCGCATGTCCAGGCCCGTCTGAAGTTTGCCAATGACCATCTGGATGATCCAGAGGAGGAATGGGAGAAGGTCATGTGGTCTGATGAGACAAAAATAGAGCTTTTTGGTCTAAACTCCACTCGCCGTGTTTGGAGGAAGAAGAAGGATGAGTACAACCCCAAGAACACCATCCCAACCGTGAAGCATGGAGGTGGAAACATCATTCTTTGGGGATGCTTTTCTGCTAAGGGGACAGGTCGACTGCACCGTATTGAGGGGAGGATGGATGGGGCCATGTATCGTGAGATCTTGGCCAACAACTTCCTTCCCTCAGTAAGAGGATTGAAGATGGGTCGTGGCTGGGTCTTCCAGCATGACAACGACCCGAAACACACAGCCAGGGCAACTAAGGAGTGGCTCCGTAAGAAGCATCTCAAGGTCCTGGAGTGGCCTAGCCAGTCTCCCGACCTGAACCCAATAGAAAATCTTTGGAGGGAGCTGAAAGTCCGTATTGCCCAGCGACAGCCCCGAAACCTGAAGGATCTGGAGAAGGTCTGTATGGAGGAGTGGGCCAAAATCCATGCTGCAGTGTGTGCAAACCTGGTCAAGACATACAAGAAACGTATGATCTCTGTAATTGCAAACAAAGGTTTCTGTACCAAATATTAAGTTCTGCTTTTCTGATGTCATGCAATAAAATGCAAATTAATTACTTAAAAATCACACAATGTGATTTTCTGGATTTTTGTTTTAGATTCCGTCTCTCACAGTTGAAGTGTACCTATGATAAAAATTACAGACCTCTATATGCTTTGTAAGTAGGAAAACCTGCAAAATCGGCAGTGTATCAAATACTTGTTCTCCCCACTGTGTATATATATATATATATATACACACACACACACAGTACCAGTCAAAAGTTTGGACACACCGACTCATTCAAGGGTTTTTCTTAATTTTTACTATTTTCTACATGTAGAATAATAGTGAAGACATCAAAACTATGAAATAACACATATGGAATCATGTAGTAACCAAAAAAGTGTTAAACAAATGAAAATAGATTTTAGATTCTTCAAAGTAGCCACCCTTTGCCTTGATGACAGCTTTGCACACTCTTGGCATTCTCTCAACCAGCTGGAATGCTTTTCCAACAGTCTTGAAGGAGTTCCCACATATGCTGAGCACTTGTTGGCTGCTTTTCCTTCACTCTGTGGTCCAATTCATCCCAAACCATCTCAATTGGGTTGAGGTCGGGTGATTGTGGAGGCCAGGTCATCTGATGCAGCAGTCCATCATCAATCTCCTTCTTGGTCAATTATCCTTTACACAGCCTGTAGGTGTGTTGGGTCATTGTCCTGTTGAAAAACAAATGATAGTCACGCTAAGCACAAACCAGATGGGATGGCGTATCGATGCAGAATGCTGTGGTAGCCATGCTGGTTAAGTGTGCCTTGATCACAGACAGTGTCACCAGCAAAGCACCATCACACCTCCTCCTCTATGTTTCACGGTGGGAACCACACATGCGGCGATCATCCGTTCACCTACTCTATTTCTCACAAAGACACGGCAGTTGGAACCAAAAATCTCAAATTTGGACTCAACAGACCAAAGGACAGATTTCCATTGGTCTAATGTCCATTCCTCGTGTTTCTTGGCCCAAACAAGTCTCTTTTTCTTATTGGTGTCCTTTAGTAGTGGTTTCTTTGCAGAAATTCGACCATGAAGGCCTGATTCACGCAGTCTTCTCCGAACAGTTGATGTTGAGCTGTGTCTGTTACATTTATTTGCACTTGGAGAAACTTTCAAAGTTCTTGAAATGTTCCGGATTGACTGACCTTCATGTCTTAAAGTAAGGATGGACTGTCGTTTCTCTGTGCTTATTTTAGCTGTTCTTGCCATAATATGGACTTGGTCATAATATGGACAAGGCACACCTGTTAATTGAAATGCATTCCAGGTGACTACCTCATGAAGCTGGTTGAGAGAATGCCAAGAGTGTGCAAAGTTGTCATCAAGGCAAACAGTGGCTACTTTGAAGAATCTCAAATATGAAATATATTTTGATTTATTTAACACTTTTTTGGTTACTACATGATTCCATATGTGTTATTTCATTATTCTACAATGTAGAAAATTGTACAAATAAAGAAAACCCCTTGAATGAGTAGGTGTGTCCAAACTTCTGACTGGTACTGTATATATTTCCTTAAACATCCCAGGTTGCGTTCATATACTTTTACCAAGAACTGCAGGAATGTCTACCAATGGCATACCCATGTTGTTGTGAGAAATTACACTGGTCACACAAAACATTTCTAAAGTACAAATAGCACTCACTTTAAATTGCAAAAAGACTACTAATGATTCATAAATGGTGAACACACAATTTATAAATGCCTTATAAATGGTTTGTTACAGACTTGTAAAATAAAGTGTTACCAGATAGTGGATTGAAATTTCTGACTCACATTCATCAAGTGTTCTGATTTCACTCAAAATGGGATTGTTTTTTGTTGTCTTGTTTTGAGAGAAGCATCTCCTGCAGAGCCCCAATATCGCTGACACAGTTTCCTCTCCTTTACTGCTGACTAGGACAGGAAGTTTGCAATTGATGAAACCATTGTAAAATTAGATTTGAGCAAATAAAGTAGGAACGGGCACAGAAATTGGGTTTTAGTTGTGAGGAAGAGAAGATGGCTTGCTGGGGATAAGTCAGTTGACCTTACCTGATTCTGTGATTGTGAACCCATCTACACTAATAGCAAGAGGACAGACTACAACAAGGGAACAACCTTCACTAACAGTTGGTCCAGTTCTAAATGTTTTATGGACACAAAGCCTTAGTCACAATAACATTTCTCATAAATGTGTTCATGTCTGGTCAAAATGAAGCTTACTGATTTACGAGAATTAAGACATGCAATCAAGATGTATTGCAGATGTATTACATTATCTTCACAATCTCAGGAAGCTTCAGTACCAGAAGTCCAAGTGTCTCTTGCCATTTGAAAAAGCGTGATGAACCTTGACCAAGGTTCAGTAAGCCTGACTTACCATCATACGTGAGGACCGGGGTGAGTGCATACGGACATTAAAGTTTAACAAGCGAACCGCTCAGAAGAAGCATGAAATTGAGGTGCTGAATTTTTCATTGTGGTGGTTGCGGCTCAATCAAAGTATTTTTGTCAGCCCGCTAGCTTTCTCATTTACAAGCTGGCTGGCGCAGGAAGGCCCCTGCAGCTGTTCCAGCAACAGAGTTCAACCTGTCTATCTGGCCCAGACCCTGGCTGTGTCCCAAATGGCACCCTATTCCATATATAGTGCACTACTTTTGACTGAAACCCACTGAGTGTGCTCTTTCCATGACATAGACTGACCAGGTGAATCCAGGTGAAAGCTATGAACCCTTACTGATGTCACCTGTTAAATCCAATCAGTGTAGATGAAGGGGATGAGGAAAGTTAAAGAAGGATTTTTAAGCCTTGAGACATGGATTGTGTATGTGTGCCATTCAGAAGGTGAATGGGCAAGACAAAATATTTAAGTGCCTTTGAACAGGGTACGATAGTAGGTGCCAGGCGCACCGGTTTGAGTGTGTCAAGAACTGCAATGCTGCTGGGTTTTTCACGCTCAACAGTTTCCCATGTGTATGAAGACCACCCAAAAGACATTGAGTCAATATGGGCCAGCATCCCTGTGGAACGCTTTCGACACCATGTTGAGTCCATGCCCCGACGCATTGAGGCTGTTCTGAGGGCAAAAGGGGGTGCAACTCAATATTAGGAAGGTGTTCCTAATGTTTTGTATACTCAGTGCATATAGGGAATAGGGTGCTATATGGGTCACAGTCCCTGTCTCTCCCAGGACTCATGAGGTCGTTACACCTTTGGCAACCAGGTCAGTCAAACAGAATACAGTTTAGTTTGTCAGGAGCTATGCAAAGCTGCAGGTAGGTAGGTAATGAACTTGCTCTCTGTAATGTGTGTGAATTTAATACTTATAATTTCATATCTGTGTTTGTGTGCATGCATTTGTTGAAGAGCTTGCGAGTAAGTATATTATTGTACTGTCTACGCTACACTATATCCTGTGCATAATGACAAATCAACTTTGATGTGGCATGGACAGACATAGACAGACGTGAGTACTGTACACCCACCTTATGCAGATGTGTGTGTGAGTAGGTTGATCATCAGCTCCATTGCTGGGTAGACTGAAGGACAGGCTGGTTTTGATGGCGGACTCTGGTGTAATGGTCAGATCTGTTAGAACAAATCAGAAACGGGCAGCTTTGAGGCGGATCTACGGAGCGGATATCTACGGAACGTCTTACCAACCAACCAGGCTCCAGGGTGCCTGAGGGGCCAATCAAATGAGGTGGACGGAGCTACATGCATTACATACAATTTCAATTTGGTCAATTCAAGGGATGAAATTCAAAATATTGTGAACAAGCAGATATACTATACAACACAAGGCTTTACAATGATTCACCTGAAAGAGCAAAAAGCCCACCGATAGTCCTATGGAAACATACAGCTCTCTTTCTCTCATTCTCTCTCTCCCTCAAGAGGCCAAAGGCTGTTACTTTTACTTTGTAAGACACAAAATTGTACAAACATACACCAAGCTCTTCAATGTTTATTAGTTTCAACAGAAAAAAGCAACACCCAGCCATGACATTTTAGCACCCTGTCATGCGTGCGTGCGGGGTAGTGGACAGGAGGTGTCATTAGACTTGTTGAATCTCTCGCTCTCCCCCCTCTCTCTCACACTCTCGCATTCTCAGTCTACATCTTAACAGTAATTAACCCTCTTCAATAAGATACAGTCTTTGCTGTCAGTCTGGTATAATTTAATTACTAAAAGGCTAGTGATGAAGAGTCATGGGATCCCTCGCTGCCTTATTAAGCCATCACGGCCCCGTCCCAAATGGCACCCTATTCCCTATATAGTACACTACTTTTGACCAGGGCCCATAGGGTACACTATGTAGGGAAAAGAGTGCCATTTGGAACGCAGCCCATATCATTGTGTCAAGGGCTTCCCTGAATCTGAATCGAATGAACTGTCTGCTCTGCTCTGCCAGTAACCATTAGGGACGTCTTCTCAACGTCTGAGCTGCTATAGCCTGGAACCTTTAAAGTCTGTTTATTGCTCTAGTGGGAGTATTGGAAGCTCTGTGAAAACAGTGGTACTGTATGTTTAGGGAACTTGTTAAAAGGTCTCGCTCAAATCCAAATTGCTTTATTGGCATGAGAAACTTTGCGTAAATATTGCCAAAGCATCAATGTATACAATATACTGTACATTGCAATAAAATAAAACAATAATAAATCATAATAAATAGAATAGTAATAACAAAATAATAGAAATAACAACAATAGAATGATAACAGTGGATAGTAATAGAAAAATATAATAAACAATAGGGACAATAATAGGTTAAACATGAAAAATAACAAGCTACTATTATTACTACTAAAATGAATGCTACCACCACTGTTATTTACAGTAATACCACAACTATCCCTACTATTACAAATGCTATCATTTCTACCAATAATCTCTCTCTTTCTCTCTCTCTTTCACACCTCTCTCACCTCTCTCATCTCTCTCTCTCTCTCTCTCAAAACCCCTGTGTAGTGGCAGCCACTCCTCTTACCCAGAGTGTGTAATCTCATTTAGGGAACCACTGGTTTGAGAACCAGGGGCAAAACATTTCTAATTCTCTATTTATCCAATTATGAACACAACAGCCTTGACCTTCTCTCCCCTTCACACTCTCAGGATGCATCCCAAACAGCACCCTATTCCCTATATAGTGCACTACTTTTGACCAGGCTCCATAGTGCACTATATAGGGAATATAGTGCTATCTGGGATGCAACCTCAGGGCTGGGTGCTTCATATTTAATGTTCAGCTAAGATGGGGATGAAGTATAGTGGTTCCTTATTGGCTACTGGCCGTTGTCCATAATGGGTAGTTAATGGGAGGAGTGGGTTTTGAAAGATTTCTGGTGCTGAGTTATAGAATTAGAATTCATTCAATTCTATTTCTATGGTTGTAGCTAACACGGTAAATTGTTACTTCAAAAACGTTTATAGAGGTCTTTATAATCCATTAGGATACAATTTATATCAGCATCATTTTATACCAGCCTGTGGGGCAAATTCTGTCGCTGTCCATTGTGCTGAAAGGTTGCCAAAGCTACGCTTTGACGGCAGAAGCTCGAAAGAACATGGATAGACCGGGGAATAACAGGTCGCAGCTTCACTGATGCCAGAACAAACATACATAGGCCTAACAAATTGTGCCAGGGAAAGTAGTTCTCCCTTGGGTGGAGAGGGAAATGGAAGGGGGCGATATAATAGTTGAGATGTAATGGGCGATGTAGATGTGGACAATCAACGTTTTCCAGCCAACTGAGAGGCAGAGTCAGAATGGCTTTTAATTATGCATACTACACTGATAGGCCATATGCTCGTAAATAATTGGATAAATGACCATATGTCTCTTCTTTGGGTGGACAGTACTACATTTAGTTGTAATGCTTTGTAAAGGTTATGCACACATAAATACCATATGCCATACCATAATCAGGCAAAATGTTCAATAAAAATGTAGTAAATAATTAAAACTTTGGGGGTGGTTGGCTACCCAACCAAAAAACAAAACTGCTCATATTATCCATAAAATATATACATTTTTAAATTCAATGGGTTATGATGCTGAAGTCACCCACAGGCAATTGTGTCTTGAACGTCACATGATGGAACGCTTCGTGGTGGGTTTGGTGCTTAATTGAACAGCTGTGTCGTATTCAACTCACTCCAATCCAGAATGACTTCACGTTGAGGAAGTAAAGTATATGGATGCCTATCTCTGAACCGTTGTTGTATCCAAAGGAGGGACATTATTTGAGGGCTGCATTTCGCAAAAGCTAACTTTGTTTTTGTTTAATCAGTGAAGCTTCATAGGCTATCCATATCCCCAAAGGCTTCCGCTTCCGAACTGCTGGCCAGGCTGAAGTGGAGTGCGCACGAGTATTGTCCTGTTGCTCCGCACTAAGCGCGCCACACATCCACTGCCCACTGCTTCTCCGCGAGTCAACTGTAGATAAGTGTAGAGTGACACGAGAGGAAGAGTATTGTTAGAAAAAGAGCGCTTTCCTCGACAAGACTTCTTTGTGAAGGTAAACAATGTTTATTTGAATATCTCCTTCCTTTTGAAGTGTCTCAGTAGGCTATCCGAAATGTGTTTAAACAGTTGAGATATAGGTGCTCAGAAGCGCCTCTTTTGTTTATTCGTCTCCACGTGATAGCCTACATTGCTTTCTTCACTCACTGCTTTGTAAAAATAACTTACTTTTAGAAGGTTTATTTTTAGAAGCTTAAGCTTATTCCTGGGATGTAGGCTCTATCAATATCAAAACAACATTTAACTGTAAAGGTCGAATAATGATACAATAAACATTATTATCCTTTGTATAAATATTCAAATCCGTTAAGTGAACTATTGAATGTAATCGGAGGGAGATACCGGTGTAGGCTGTATTATGTGGAGGGAAAACCTTCATTTTCACACTTCCATAAACTATATGAACAAGTAGTTTTTACGACTGTGTGGGCGAGATATTTGCAGCATGAACTAATATGTGGAAGCTTTGCTTTTGTTTTTTAAAGAGATGTCTGGAATTGACGTTGTTGGCAGTCTACTAGAGATATAATTGCAAGCCCTTGCCTTGAAAAGCGAAACGATATTGAACGCATCCCACTTTGTCATTTAATGTAGGTTTAGTGCATTACTGGAGAGAGAGACCAGGCAGACGTTGGTGGAAAGTGGAGTGAGTATCGATTTTGTTTGGTGGTTTGAGTTATCTGTGATGCTGTAATGCGTTTGATAGCATATTTCACTATCACTATGATCAAACCTGAAACGATCGAAAACTTTCTCACTTTACCTTACTGAATTGTAATAGGATAGATACATTCACGTTTTTCCAGTTCAGGACCAGCACGTTTTTCCAGTTCAGGACCAAGGACAGCGATTGGAGGTATTCAGGGACCAATACAGTACAAAGATCACTTCATCTTATGACAAACGTATCCCTTGGACATTGCAATGGTTTTGATACTCCTTTGTGTGTACATTCAGTCTTTGCTCCTTTTAGAATTTTTTTTTTTTTTAAATGTCCATTATAAATATGTAAAGCCTATTTTGTATCATGATCAAATGTAAAATGCATTTCAATATCCCAGGCACTCTGCATTAGAAACTGTAGTGAAGCATTGTTCTGAATTGAAACACTGCAGACAAACTTGGCTGAAAGCCTGTCATTGTGTATCAGACCTATAGTGGTAATAGCAGGGATATGAGAGGGACAGCTACTGGAGGCTACAGGGAATGGAGATTTTACTGTTAAAGTAACAATCAAGTGTTTTATAGGGGGAATAATGTTATAAGGATATGTTCCCTTCAAACATACCTCTCCATCTTGAGGAAAATGTACAGTGACTTGTTGTAAATATTTAAATCTACGTTTGGAAAGAATGCAATGCCGGCCAATTTCCCACAGCTCAACAGACTATAATATAGCCTAGAAGTAATAGTTAGCGGACACTTTTAACCAAGCATTTCTATAGGCCTAAAGTATATGTGACGCATGCAGCCATCAAACCCTGCCTACCTTCCTCCTGCCAACCTGCTGAAGTAGCTGTTGAGTTCTAGGCTCCCTTTGTCTGACAATCTTCCAAAGTGCAGCACCTCATAACTCATACAGTGAGGGAAAAAAGTATTTGATCGCCTGCTGATTTTGTACGTTTGCCCACTGACAAAGAAATTATCAGTCTATAATTTTAATGGTAGGTTTATTTGAACAGTGAGAGACAGAATAACAACAAAGAAATCAAAAATGTTGTAAATAAGTATTTTACCCCCTCTCAATCAGAAAGATTTCTGGCTCCCATGTGGCTTTTATACAGGTAACGAGCTGAGATTAGGAGCACACTCTTAAAGGGAGTGCTCCTAATCTCAGCTTGTTACCTGTATAAAAGACACCTGTCCACAGAAGCAATCAATCAATCAGATTCCAAACTCTCCACCATGGCCAAGACCAAAGAACTCTCCAAGGATGTCAGGGACAAGATTGTAGACCTACACAAGGCTGGAATGGGCTACAAGACCATCGCCAAACAGCTTGGTGAGAAGGTGACAACAGTTGGTGCGATTATTCGCAAATGGAAGAAACACAAAATAACTGTCAATCTCCCTTGGCCTGGGGCTCCATGCAAGATCTCACCTTGTGGAGTTGCAATAATCATGAGAATGGTGAGGAATCAGCCCAGAACTACACAGGAGGATCTTGTCAATGATCTCAAGGCAGCTGGGACCATAGTCACCAAGAAAACAATTGGTAATACACTACGCCGTGAAGGACTGAAATCCTGCAGCGCCCGCAAGGTCCCCCTGCTCAAGAAAGCACATATACAGTGGGGAGAACAAGTATTTGATACACTGCCGATTTTCCAGGTTTTCCTACTTAAAAAGCATGTAGAGGTCTGTAATTTTGATCATAGGTACACTTCAACTGTGAGAGACGGAATCTAAAACAAAAATCCAGAAAATCACATTGTATGATTTTTAAGTAATTAATTAGCATTTTATTGCATGACATAAGTATTTGATCACCTACCAACCAGTAAGAATTCCGGCTCTCACAGACCTGTTAGTTTAAGAAGCCCTCCTGTTCTCCACTCATTACCTGTATTAACTGCACCTGTTTGAACTCGTTACCTGTATAAAAGACACCTGTCCACACACTCAATCAAACAGACTTCAACCTCTCCACAATGGCCAAGACCAGAGAGCTGTGTAAGGACATCAGGGATAAAATTGTAGACCTGCACAAGGCTGGGATGGGCTACAGGACAATAGGCAAGCAGCTTGGTGAGAAGGCAACAACTGTTGGCGCAATTATTAGAAAATGGAAGAAGTTCAAGATGACGGTCAATCACCCTCGGTCTGGGGCTCCATGCAAGATCTCACCTCGTGGGGCATCAATGATCATGAGGAAGGTGAGGGATCAGCCCAGAACTACACGGAAGGACCTGGTCAATGACCTGAAGAGAGCTGGGACCACAGTCTCAAAGAAAACCATTAGTAACACACTACGCCGTCATGGATTAAAATCCTGCAGCGCACGCAAGGTCCCCCTGCTCAAGCCAGCGCATGTCCAGGCCCGTCTGAAGTTTGCCAATGACCATCTGGATGATCCAGAGGAAGAATGGGAGAAGGTCATGTGGTCTGATGAGACAAAAATAGAGCTTTTTGGTCTAAACTCCACTCGCTGTGTTTGGAGGAAGAAGAAGGATGAGTACAACCCCAAGAACACCATCCCAACCGTGAAGCATGGAGGTGGAAACATCATTCTTTGGGGATGCTTTTCTGCAAAGGGGACAGGACGACTGCACCGTATTGAGGGGAGGAAGGATGGGGCCATGTATCGCGAGATCTTGGCCAACAACCTCCTTCCCTCAGTAAGAGCATTGAAGATGGGTCGTGGCTGAGTCACAGTTGAAGTGTACCTATGATAAAAAATTACAGACCTCTACATGCTTTGTAAGTAGGAAAACCTGCAAAATCGGCAGTGTATCAAATACTTGTTCTCCCCACTGTACATGCCCGTCTGAAGTTTGCCAATGAACATCTGAATGATTCAGAGGAGAACTGGGTGAAAGTGTTGTGGTCAGATGAAACCAAAATCGAGCTCTTTGGCATCAATTCAACTCACTGTGTTTGGAGGAGGAGGAATGCTGCCTATGACCCCAAGAACACCATCCCCACCGTCAAACATGGAGGTGGAAACATTATGCTTTGGGTGTGTTTTTCTGCTAAGGGGACAGGACAACTTCACCGCATCAAAGGGACGATGGACGGGGCCATGTACCGTCAAATCTTGGGTGAGAACCTCCTTCCCTCAGCCAGGGCATTGAGAATGGGTCGTGGATGGGTATTCCAGCATGACAATGACCCAAAACACACGGCCAAGGCAACAAAGGAGTGGCTCAAGAAGAAGCACATTAAGGTCCTGGAGTGGCCTAGCCAATCTCCAGACCTTAATCCCATAGAAAATTTGTGGAGGGAGCTGAAGGTTCGAGTTGCCAAACGTCAGCCTCGAAACCTTAATGACTTGGAGAAGATCTGCAAAGAGGAGTGGGACAAAATCCCTCCTGAGATGTGTGCAAACCTGGTGGCCAACTACAAGAAACGTCTGACCTCTGTAATTGCCAACAAGGGTTTTGCCACCAAGTACTAAGTCATGTTTTGCAGAGGGGTCAAATACTTATTTCCCTCATTAAAATGGAAATCAATTTATAACATTTTCGACATGCGTTTTTCTGGATTTTTTTGTTGTTATTCTTTCTCTCACTGTTCAAATAAACATACCATTAAAATTATAGACTAATCATGTCTTTGTCAGTGGGCAAACGTACAAAATCAGCAGGGGATCAAATACTTTTTTCCCTCACTGTACATTTTTATAATAATAATATCCTGTATTTAAATGTTTTGGAGGGGCTGGTAATGACTAAGACATTTTTCATCTTAACTGTAGAGGCCCTTAAGTGTAGGGACACTTCATCTTAACTGTAGAGGCCCTTCTTAACTGGAGAGACACTTAGTATTAACTGTGGAGGCACTTCACTTAAATGAGTACCATAATGGCCTGGAGGGGATGGCTGCCGTTTTACGGGCTCCTAACCAACTGTGCTATTTTGTTAGTTTTTTTTGCATTGTTTGTAACTGATTTTTACATAAAGTTGCTGCTACTGTCTCTTATGACCGAAAATAGCTTCTGGACCAGACGGGCTAAATGCCTTGTATGCTCGCTTCGAGGCAAGCAACACTGAAGCATGCATGAGAGCACCAGCTGTTCCGGACGACTGTGTGATCACGCACTCCATAGCCGATGTGAGCAAGACCTTTAAACAGGTCAACAATCACAAGGCTGCAGAGCCAGACGGATTACCAGGGCATGTACTCAGACCCCGCGCGGACCAACTGGCAAGTGTCTTCACTGACATTTTCAACCTCTCCCTGACCGTGTCTGTAATACCCACATGTTTCAAGCAGACCACCATAGTCCCTGTGCCCAAGAATGCGAAGGTAACCTGCCTAAATGACTACCGCCCTGTAGCACTCACGTCGGTTGCCATGAAATGCTTTGAAAGGCTGGTCATGGCTCACATCAACACCATCATCCCGGAAACCCTAGACCCACACCAATTCACATACCGCCCCAACAGATCCACAGATGACGCAATCTCAATCGCACTCCACACTGCCCTTTCCCACCTGGACAAAAGGAAACACCTATGTGAGAATGCTGTTCATTGACTACAGCTCAGCGTTCAACACCATAGTGCCCACAAAGCTCATCACTAAGCTGAGGACCCTGGGACTAAACACCTCCCTCTGCAACTGGATCCTGGACTTCCTGACAGGCCGCCCCCAGGTGGTAAGGGTAGGCAACAACACATCTGCCACGCTGATCCTCAACACCTGGGCCCCTCAGGGGTGTGTGCTTTGTCCCCTCCTGTACTCCCTATTCACCCACGACTGCGTGGCCAAGCACGACTCCAACACCATCATTAACAGTGGTAGGCCTGATCACAGACAACAATGAGACAGCCTATAGGGAGGAGGGCAGAGACGGTGTGGTGCCAGGACAACAACCTCTCCCTCAATGTGAGCAAGACAAAGGAGATGATCGTGGACTACAGGAAAAGGAGGGCCGAACAGGCCCCCATTAACATCGACGGGACTGTAGTGGAGTGTGTCGAGAGTTTCAAGTTCCTTGGTGTCCACATCACCAACAAACTATCATGGTCCAAACACACCAAGACAGTTGTGAAGAGGACACGACAACACCTTTTCCCCCTCAGGAGACTGAAAAGATTTGGCATGGGTCCCCAGATCCTCAAAATGTTCTACAGCTGCACCATCAAGAGCATCCTGACCGGTTGCATCACCGCCTGGTATGGCAACTGCTCGGCATCCAACCGTAAGGCGCTACAGAGGGTAGTGCGTACGGCCCAATACCACACTGGGGCCAAGCTTCCTGCCATCCAGGACCTAAACTCAGCAAAAAAAGAAACGTCCCTTTTTCAGGACCCTGTCTTTCATAGATAATTCATAAAAATCCAAATAACTTCATAGATCTTCATTGTGAAGGGTTTAAACACGGTTTCCCATGCTTGTTCAATTAATGAACATGCACCTGTGGAACGGTCGTTAAGACACTAACAGCTTACAGACTGTGGGCAATTAAGGTCACAGTTATGAAAACTTAGGACACTAAAGAGGCCTTTCTATTGACTCTGAAAAACACCAAAAGAAAGATGCCCAGGGTCCCTGCTCATCTGCGTGAACGAGCCTTAGGCATGTTGCAAGGAGGCATGAGGACTGCAGATGTGGCCAGGGCGATAAATTGCAATGTCCGTACTGTGAGACGCCTAAGACAGCGCTACAGTGAGACAGGACGGACAGCTGATTGTCCTCGCAGTGGCAGACCACGTGTAACAACACCTGCACAGGATCGGTACATCCGAACATCACACCTGCGGGACAGGTACAGGATGGCAACAACAACTACCCGAGTTACACCAGGAATGCACAATCCCTCCATCAGTGCTCAGACTGTCCGCAATAGGCTGAGAGAGGCTGGACTGAGAGCTTGTAGGCCTGTTGTAAGGCAGGTCCTCACTAGACATCACCGTTAACAACGTCACCTTTGGGCACAAACCCACCGTCGCTGGACCAGACAGGACTGGCAAAAAGTGCTCTTCACTGACGAGTCGCGGTTTTGTCTCACCAGGGGTGATGGTCGGATTCGCGTTTATCGACAAAGGAATGAGCGTTACACCGAGGCCTGTACTCTGGTGTGGGGTCGATTTGGAGGTGGAGGGTCCGTCATGGTCTGGGCGGTGTTTCAAAGCATCATTGGACTGAGCTTGTTGTCATTGCAGGCAATCTCAACGCTGTGCGTTACAGGGAAGACATCCTCCTCCCTCATGTGGTACCCTTCCTGCAGGCTCATCCTGACATGACCCTCCAGCATGACAATGCCACCAGCCAGACTGTTCGTTCTGTGCGTGATTTCCTGCAAGACAGGAATGTCAGTGTTCTGCCATGGCCAGCGAAGAGCCCGGATCTCAATCCCATTGAGCACGTCTGGGACCTGTTAGATCGGAGGGTGAGGGCTAGGGCCATTCCCCCCAGAAATGTCCGGGAACATGCAGGTGCCTTGGTGGAAGTGGGGTAACATCTCACAGCAAGAACTGGCAAATCTGGTGCAGTCCATGAGGAGGAGATGCACTGCAGTACTTAATGCAGCTGGTGGCCACACCAGTACTGACTGTTACTTTAGATTTTGACCCCCCTGTATATAGCCTTGTTATTGTTATGTAATTGTATTGTGTTACTTTCAATTTTTTACTTTAGTTTATTTAGTAAATATTTTCTTAACTCTATTTCTTGAACTGCATTGTTGGTTAAGGGCTTGTAAGTAAGCATTTCACGGTAAGGTCTACACCTGTTGTATTCGGCGCATGTGACAAATAACATTTGATTTGATTTGGATGGATAGCACTTTAGAATATAATTTATATTAAGAATAATATGTTAGTCCCTATAAGCACATGCAACTGAATTGAGTGCTCATGCTAAATTAAGTTTTCTACTAATGCATGTGTATACACAATTACTAATTCTTCTATCTGTCATAAGGGGCGAACATGAAATCTATATGCATGTTACTCACATTGGCCCTAATCATATCATACAATCTAAGAATTTGTCAGCAAGGGCAATATCAAACATTTCCTCTTCTAAAGAGTCACCATGGAATATAGTCTGGCAGCTACCACAGGCTAATTCTCAGCCGACACTGTGGAGCTAACACTGCGTCGGCATCTGCTTGACAGGGAGTTCATACCACTCTCTCTCTTTGTCTGGTGTAGGTCCCATATCACAGCGCCTGCCTCTGCTTGTACAGTCTGTCCTCCTGTCTGTCCGCTTTACACTATTACACTGTCGCAGCCTGTCTGTCTGTCTGTCTGTCTGTCTCCTCTCCCCCATGGCACTGTCATAACAACACACTGACTCGTGACTCTTACATGTAAGCTCTGTTTCTTCCGACTGGCTCATTAGCCTATTCAGTCTTCCTTAATGTGGGAACCTCAGCTTACATTTGAATAGATCCAATATAGATTTCTGACACAATCAACAGTGGAGTGTCATCTGAAAGATTTTATTTGAGAAAATTATCACCACATTCTTCTTTTATTTTTGACATATTGCTAATATCAATTTATTTTACCCAATGCACATTTATAATATTAGAAATGTAACTCAACCATGGGCTAAGCCTTACCCCATCTTGCATAAGCTATACATAAGGATATATAAAGTGAAATTGATCAGTTGATTGACAGTTTGAAGAGGCGGTAACTTTATTTGGATAGTCCATCTGTAGATGCTCTACAGACTATCAGTAACATTTCAACTAACTATCTACTAACTCTAACCCTAGCTCTAAACCTAACCCTAACCTTAAACCTTATTCTAAACTTAACCCTAACTTTAACCTTAGCAAGCAGTTGCTTATCAACAGATCGTTTTTTGATAGTAGGACCATCTGTAGAGCATTTACAGATGGAAAATCCGGACTATCCAAATAAAGTGTGACCGAAGAGGCGAGCACAGCCAAGAAACACTGGCTGAGATCTGTCAGGGAGATGCCTTTGGAACAGCATAAAAGGCTTGGAGAGAAGCGAGCACTGCTCAAGCCTATTAACATGTTCTGACATTAACTGTCCCCAGGCACTCAGTCAGAGGCAGTCCGTTGTTGCCTCTGAACCCTAAAGACTCTAGGCTGGTAAGATGCCCTCTGCAGAGTCTCCAGAGGTTTAATTGTTGGGTTGAGTTTGTGTTGAAAATTAAGCCCTCTTTTTTTGTGGAAATTGAAATATTTAGATGGAGGGCCATTGGAATGTTGTTTTGGGAGCACAGAGGTGAAATAACATGATCTTTATGTCATCCATTTGCCTGGTATTTATTTCCGGGCTAAGTGACGTGTTTTGGGATGTTTTTAGACATGTTTTTATAGCCAGAAATACAGCGTTACTAATAATAGACGTACAGTAGATTCTCTTGTTAGCAAGGTGCTGGCAAAGAGTACCAGGAGTCTCAGAGTGTTTTGTAGGTCAGGGAGACTGAGTTTGACGTATGAGTATGACTGCGTTAGCACAGCCCTGTAGCGCCTATGCTACTGTATGCTATTGCTATATACAGGGGCTATGGAGGGTGATTATAGTGGCTAGCTAACTGCTAGCTTCCTCCATAGCTGTGTTATGGCTCCATGTCATGTCCCCCATGTCCAGCCGCTGTCCCCAGGGCCCTATAGTCCTCTGATGCTGTCCACCCCACTGACCGCCTGCTCGCATCAGTGGAACACACAGGCCGCGTTACTCTGGAGACGGTGCGTAGTGACCCCCGGCCGTCATGGAAACTGGGTCAGTGGCTTTCCTGAAAGGAGTGTCCAGATGAATCCTTGACAGTGACAGAGAAATAATGTCCAAAAACATTTTAGTTAACATGCATTTCTGTTCTACTACTGACAAATGTTTGAGTAACTCCAGCCGTTATTGTGTTGGATTATAACCAGGTCCTAGTGTGAAAATCACATTCAGTGGTAGGGGCCAAGTCGGTTGGGGAATAGAAGCCTAATTGGCTGTTTATACTGTTGAATTTGCATGAGCTGTTGCATGTTCAGAATGCTTGGTATTGAAATGAGCTGGTATAGCCTATTAGCAACATCTACAAACACAGAGTCGATGAGGTCTAAATCGAGAGAACTCTCTACAAATCCCAAATTACACTAGCCCATAGATCATAACAAGGACGGTTCCTCCAAGCAACCAATGGATAATGCCTTAGCCTAAGACTAAACATATCAATTCCATATGTAATCCCGACCAGTGACCACCATGAACCCTTTTTTCATGAGGCTGTGAGAGTTCTGGGAACAGAGTTCTGTTTCATTGCAGGTTGTTTGTTTCCATCATTGACTTTCCGACCGTTGTGTTGAAAAACTGAGTTGGTTTTTGGGTTGAATGGAGGCTGATGAGGCTGGGTGCGTGCTAATTGAATGGACAGACAGAGTACTGACTGACCTAGTTTCATTAGTGATGATGCAGTGGGTTCCATTCCACTAGAGACCGTTAGATACATGTGCGCATCTGCCTAAAACATTTACATTTACATTTACGTCATTTAGCAGACGCTCTTATCCAGAGCGACTTACAGTTAGTGAATACATTTTCTTTATTTTTATACTGGCCCCCCATGGGAATCGAACCCACAACCCTGGCGTTGCAAACGCCATGCTCTATCAACTGAGCTACATCCCTGCCGGCCATTCCCTCCCTTACCCTGGACGACGCTGGGCCAATTGTGCGCCGCCCATGAGTCTCCCGGTCGCGGCCGGCTGCGACAGAGCCTGGATTCGAACCAGGATCTCTAGTGGCACAGTTAGCACTGCGATGCAGTGCCTTAGACCACTGCGCCACTCAGGAGCAAAAGGCGCTGCATGGTCAATCCGACGTCTGCTGTGGCCGTACAGCGTTTACTGCAATGTGGCCACCGCAGAAGTCAGCGCAAACATACTTTTTGCGCTTCGCGGAGCAGAGCTGTTGTCAAGGAAGTGAGTTTGTGTTTATACAAAACCTCCCACCCCCACTTACCGTCAACCAATAATGTAAATGCGGAGCTACACGTAGCTATTCGGAGTCCTCCGCATTGTTACAACATTTGAGAGGCGCACAGCGATGCGGTACGGAGCTTGATTTGGCCTCTGCATGCCTCCGGAGGCTCCGCAATTGCGTCACACCCTCCATACGAAACATTTTCGGATCAAGCATAAATTGGCTTTTAGTCACTTAAAATTAACTCCGCCCTCTAGTGGTGAGTGGTGGGAAACACACCACAGATCAGACCTGGCTCATGTTCATAAGGCACCAACCGGAGAAAAGTTAAATGAAACAGGACTGGGACTTGTTTTAATAAGAAACAGTCATTTTAGTTTTCTGTTGCAGAATATTTAAAAGCATTTTCTGTTGCGTGCCTTAATGAACATGGTCAACATGGCTTCAGGTGCTATCAAATAAGACTGTTAGGTTTCTATAGTAATAAAAAATACTAGACACATTTTAGTCATTTAGCAGACGCTCTTATCCAGAGCGACTTACAGTTATTGAGTGCATACATTATTTTTTTATTTTTCATACTGGCCCCCTGTGGGAATTGAACCCACAACCCTGGAGTTGCAAATTGCTCTACCAACTGAGCTACATCCCTGCCGGCCATTCCCTCCCCTACCCTGGACCAATGGCGCGCCGCCCCATGGGTCTCCCGGTCGCGGCCGGCTACGACAGAGCCTGGATTCAAACCAGGATCTCTAGTGGCACAGCTAGCACTGCGATGCAGTGCCTTAGACCACTGTGCCACTCGGGAGACACAAAACAGAAAGTATGGTTCACTAGATTGTTGCTGTTGGGTGTTCATCCACATATTGGATTTCTATTGGATTCCAGTCATAGAATGGATGTGTCCATCTTCTTCAAAGGTAGTTTGTAAACTGCAAAGAGGGACTATGGGGCTTTTTGGATCTCCCCACTTAGGCCCTGGAAGCTTTGAACATCTAATGAGAAACATTGGTCAATAGACACTTTTTCTCGGATCAATCTCCATTCATAATCCCATACGGGCTGGAACAATGTGTGTACTGAATTAGTATTCATAGTAGATTGAATGGGGCCTGTTGATCTCTTTGTGTGTGCATGTGAATGGACATGTTGGAGATGGAGAATTTCAATGGCAGACTGTGGTTATTGGCTGTGGGTATCCTTTGATCTAATCCGAGAAACGTGTGTGTGTGTGTGTGTGTGTGTACAGCATACAGTATGTGTGTGCAGATGCAAGCATGTGTGTGTTGTGTGCATTTGTCGATACGTTTCTTGGAAACCAATTACTCATTTTATCACACATTGAACTGGCAAATTGGACATCATCATAGCTCCTTGTACTCCCCACTGTACCATGGCAACAGGTATTAAGCCTTTGCCAAGACTGTGCTTCAAGTGGCAAGGATTGGACACAATGACACTCTCCAACAGTGATATATTCGAAAATAGATTTTGTCTTTTGTCTAAGATGTTGTGACACTTATAAGTGGATCCATACGAATCTAGGGAACTTGTTAAAAAAACTGATGAATCCAAAATCAAAAAACCACTAGCTACTAATGATAAGCACTTAATCTTGCTATCCTTTGGGTAGGAGAAACAGACCATGCACTGCCTTAGGCAGAGAGCAGAGCAAATGGCTCCTCAAAAGGTTGGTGCCACTACGATAATGAAATCTGAGGGAATTGAAAATAAGTTGTCAAAGAGAAGATTAATCTTTTATATTTTCGTTTTCTTTCTCATTTTCATGTTGAGGTGGAGGATATTGTTATGCACTAACAGCAACTATTTCACCATGACACTTAGAGGTCAACTAGCTAGAAGTGGGAATGCAGTTGCATAGTCTAACTGCCTGGTATTTTCACTGTAGAATAGATAAGTCCAAGTATTTTTCTTGTATATGACCCAAAGGTCAAAGGTCAACAACAACACCCTGCACTGGTTGCTTTCTCCTGGTATAATATTTCATGAATATACAGCATAGAATATCTTTGCAAATAACTTCCTGTGGAAGTAGCTGTTTGGACACTTTTCATAGAACCAGTTAACAGGCATTAATGTACACAGGCAAATCTGTAAAAAATAACACAAATATTTTTTGGTCCAACTGAAAGCTTTCAAACATTTCTACTCTATTTCTTCTGAATTGCAAGTCCATATTGGTTCAAATCCTAAAAGTCCTCCTTATCTTCCAGCATCAGACAGTGACTATGTAGCAAAGCCAGGCATGGCAAAGTTCTCCCTGCCTCCACTTGTCTCTGGTTCATTCCATATGTCTTGGGCCCTTCTCTCCCCATCCAAACACTTGTCGAGCCCCTCTGGCAACCAGTCTCCCCATCTGTGACAGCCAGCCCGAAAAGCCTGCAAACGTCACCGTCCAAATACAGTCCCATAGAGTTGGAATGGAGAATCACACACTTTGACCCTATTCCCCAGCCACTTTAATGTGGACAGACTATTTCTGACTGATCGCACAAGGACTAATGACGTCTGTACATTTTTAAACTATCTTGGGCTGATGACGAGTGATCAACAGTCAGGCTGACATTTCGTATTCTGGCATTTCTGTCATTTATTCTGGCATTTCGTTTTATATAATTTAGTCAATTAGTATTCTGTCATTCAGTGTCCTATTATTTAGGCAGAGCGTTTTGTCATTTATAGTCATCTATCATTTGAAATTCTGTCATTTAGAGAACTGTCATTTTGTCTACACCAGTAAGTAGGCCTTATATACATTGAAGCTCAAGCTGCCTTGATAGATTTATATTTTTAGGGGTTTGGTAATGATGCCTTGTGTGTGGGCGTAACGAGTAACGAGAGCAACGGGATACTAGCATCGAACGTTAACCGCCCTATGATAAAACACAGTAGGCTGTCAATGAATGGCCTTGTGCGTCACACGCAAGCTAGCGCTTCACATGCTAGCAAAGCCACTGGTGTTGAAAGGCTGATATTAGTGTCTAAGTGGACGTGTGGGTCGGAGCTGTACTGAATGGGGACTGATTGGCTACCTGATAATGGGCCTCAATTGCTTTCCCCTCATTGCTTACACATGCTGGACCTTTGTGCTAAAAAGTCCTGTTTGATTGACTGGTGAGTCTATGGCTGTGTCCCAATCACTTTATCACCTCGTCTGCTTCCCTTCCTGATAGCTGACCAATGGTAATTTTCCCCCTCTGAGTGAGCTACATGGCCCAAATGTACTTTGGGTTTGAAGAGAAGGCCTATGGACCTTTTGCCTTCATCCACTTCTAACTCAATGTAAATTATTTTCTTATTGTCCAAATTATAAAGTGGTTCATTGGTAATGATAGAATAGACCAGTGTCATTACACGCATAGCTGTACCATAGTGAGTCAACCGTAGTGGAAGAGATGACAGTGTTGCATCCACAGTCACAGAGGTCAGATAAGATATTTACATGACCAAGTCATTACGACTGTCGCACCAATGGCTCTGACTCAGTCCTTTGAAACGATGAACATGCAAAAGCCCTTTCAATGAGATACATTAGTCTCATCTTATACATTCGCACCCATATTTTATCGATATCGTGATACAAGGGGTCGTGAGGCCATGTGAAGCCACGCAAGTCGATGCAGAGAGAGAAAAAACAAAGCCTGATTAGATTGGTATTCCTCTCAAAACACACACTCCCACTCGAAAACAGCCAGTGACAGTAAACAGAGAACTCATTATGTAAAATGACTGCCTTTTCAACACATATCCCCATGCATGCCAAGAAACCAGGCTTCCGGCTAACGTGGGCAAAAGCTACTGCAACCAAGTGATCAGTGCTGCTTATGGCTGATGAGCATCAACAGCACTATACTGTCGTAGGTGTCACACCACCATAGTGTAAGACTTCTAGACTTTTGCTTGACTGGACCATGTTGTTAATCAGATCGGTTTTGACTGGATCATGTTGTGTTAATCAGATCGGTCTTGACTGGATCATGTTGTGTTAATCAGATCGGATTCATTTTGGAATATGAGGAGTAATGTAAGGTGTTAGAGCCATTCACAGGCCTCCCCAGCACTTTTAGTGGCATGTGGTTATGGCCTGAGGCAAGGCGAGGGAAGCCAGACCGACAACTGCAGTTCAAAGTTCAACTTTTTCCAAATCAGCCCAATGTTCATGAAGCACAACATACTGTATGGTTATTTGAATAACTAGGCTATTTTGTCCCATATATTTCCTTACTTTTTCTAAAATAGAGCAAAACAACTGACATAGTAATACGCTAATAAAAAAGTACACTGAACTACTATACACGGATTAGTGGTCAGGATGGAAAGGAGAGCTAGGAGGATTACTGGGACATTTTCTACACATTGTGACATGCCTGGCAGGCAGAGCTTCCTCCCAGATAATGCTCATGGCTTAAAGGACCTATAAGTTTGTCTGGCAATTGACAACTGGGATACAGGCTTGACCATTGGGTCTTAGCCATGGCCTTACAATTGACCATTAGGACATAGACATGGCCTTATCATTGACTACTGTGACACCGACTTTTTCTATTAACTCTCCACTAACTCCATCCTCTGTCTCCCTGCAGCTCCTCTTTCTGCCGGCGGCACCCCCTGCAGTTGTGGATGTGGTATGACCCTGTGTGGCAGGAAGGTGTTGACAGTGCTGAGCAGTGTGTTCACAGTGTGCGCCCTGGGCCTGCTGGGCATCGCTGTCAGTACAGACTACTGGCTCTATCTGGAGGAGGGCGTCATCCTGCCCCTCAACCAAAGCACTGAGTTACGCATGTCCCTGCACTCGGGCCTCTGGAGGGTCTGCTTCACAGCTGGTAAGTTTCTGGTTAGGCTGGTCACGGATAGACGTTGCCCCTTAAGTACAGATCTAGGATCAGTTCAGCTTAGACATGTCCCTGCAGTCAGGGCTGTGGAGGGTCTGATTCTTATTTGGTGAGTAGATGTTGCCCCTTAGGCACAAATGTAAGATCAAGGTCAATATATGTATGTATGTATGTATGTATGTATGTATGTATGTATGTATGTATGTATGTATGTATGTATGTATGTATGTATGTGTGTATATATATATATATGTATGTATGTATGTATGTATGTATGTATGTATGTATGTATGTGTGTATATATATATAGATATATATATATATATATATATTCAGAAAATGTCCATCCCCAACTACAACATTTTCCGTCTAGATAGAACTGCCAAAGGGGGTGGAGTTGCAATCTACTGTAGAGATAGCCTGCAGAGCTCTATCATACTATCCAGGTCTGTGCCCAAACAGTTTGAGCTCCTACTTCTAAAAATCCACCTTTCCATAAATAAGTCTCTCACTGTTGCCGCTTGCTACAGACCCCCCTCAGCCCCCAGCTGTGCCCTGGACACCATATGTGAATTGATTGCCCCCCATCTATCCTCAGAGTTTGTACTGCTTGGTGACCTAAACTGGGATATGCTTAACACCCCGGCCATCCTACAATCCAAACTAGATGCCCTCAATCTCACACAAATTATCAAGGAACCTACCACGTACAACCCTAAATCCGTAAACATGGGCACCCTCATAGATATCATCCTGACTAATTTACCCTCTAAATACACCTCCGCTGTCTTCAACCAGGATCTCAGCGATCACTGCCTTATTGCCTGCGTCCGTAACGGGTCTGCTGTCAAACGACCACCCCTCATCACTGTCAAACGCTCCCTAAAACACTTTAGCGAGCAGGCCTTCCTAATTGACCTGGCCCAGGTATCATGGATGGATATCGATCTCATTCCGTCAGTAGAGGATGCCTGGTTGTTCTTTAAAAGTGCTTTCCTATCAATCTTAAATAAGCATGCCCCATTCAAAAAATTCAGAACTAAGAACAGATATAGCCCCTGGTTCTCCTCAGACTTGACTGCCCTTGACCAGCACAAAAACATCCTGTGGCGTACTGCATTAGCATCGAATAGCCCCCGTGATATGCAACTTTTCAGGGAAGTTAGGAACCAATATACACAAGCAGTTAGGAAAGCGAAGGCTAGCTTTTTCAAACAGAAATTTGCATCCTGTAGCACTAACTCCAAAAGGTTTTGGGACACTGTAAAGTAAAGTCCATGGAGAATAAGAGTACCTCCTCCCAGCTGCCCACTGCACTGAGGCTAGGAAACACTATCACCACCGATAAATCTACAATAATCGAGAATTTCAACAAGCATTTTGCTACGGCTGGCAATGCTTTCCACCTGGCTACCACTACCCCGGCCACCAGCTCTGCACCCTCCGTAGCAACTTGCCCATGCCACCCCCCGTTGCAACTTGCCCATGCCACCCCCCGTTGCAACTTGCCCATGCCACCCCCCCCGAGGAGGAGCCTCTTAAAGAAGAAGTTACAGGTCTGTGAGAGCCAGAAATCTTGCTTGTTTGTAGGTGACCAAATACTTATTTTCCACCATAATTTGCAAATAAATTCATAAAAAATCCTACAATGTGTATATACAGTGAGGGAAAAAAAATATTTGATCCCCTGCTGATTTTGTACGTTTGCCCACTGACAAAGGCATGATCAGTCTATAATTTTAATGGTAGGTTTATTTGAACAGTGAGAGACAGAATAACAACAAAAAAATCCAGAAAAACGCATGTCAAAAATGTTATAAATTGATTTGCATTTTAATTAGGGAAATAAGTATTTAACCCCTCTGCAAAACATGACTTAGTACTTGGTGGCAAAACCCTTGTTGGCAATCACAGAGGTCAGACGTTTCTTGTAGTTGGCCACCAGGTTTGCACACATCTCAGGAAAGATTTTGTCCCACTCCTCTTTGCAGATCTTCTCCAAGTCATTAAGGTTTCGAGGCTGACGTTTGGCAACTCGAAACTTCAGCTCCCTCCACAGATTTTCTATGTGATTAAGGTCTGGAGACTGGCTAGGTCACTCCAGGACCTTAATGTGCTTCTTCTTGAGCCACTCCTTTGTTGCCTTGGCCGTGTGTTTTGGGTCATTGTCATGCTGGAATACCCATCCACGACCCATTTTCAATGCCCTGGCTGAGGGAAGGAGGTTCTCACCCAAGATTTGACTGTACATGGCCCGTCCATTGTCCCTTTGATGCGGTGAAGTTGTCCTGTCCCCTTAGCAGAAAAACACCCCCAAAGCATAATGTTTACACCTCCATGTTTGACGGTGGGGATGGTGTTCTTGGGGTCATAGGCAGCATTCCTCCTCCTCCAAACACGGCGAGTTGAGTTGATGCCAAAGAGCTCGATTTTGGTTTCATCTGACCACAACACTTTCACCCAGTTCTCTTCTGAATCATTCAGATGTTCATTGGCAAACTTCAGATGGGCATGTATATGTGCTTTCTTGAGCAGGGGGACCTTGCGGGCGCTGCAGGATTTCAGTCCTTCACGGCGTAGTGTGTTACCAATTGTTTTCTTGGTGACTATGGTCCCAGCTGCCTTGAGATCAGTATCAAGATCCTCCCGTGTAGTTCTGGGCTGATTCCTCACCGTTCTCATGATCATTGCAACTCCACGAGGTGAGATCTTGCATGGAGCCCCAGGACAAGGGAGATTGACAGTTATTTTGTGTTTCTTCCATTTGCGAATAATCGCACCAACTGTTGTCACCTTCTCACCAGCTGCTTGGTGATGGTCTTGTAGCCCATTCCAGCCTTGTGTAGGTCTACAATCTTGTCCCTGACATCCTTGGAGAGCTCTTTGGTCTTGGCCATGGTGGAGAGTTTGGAATCTGATTGATTGATTGCTTCTGTGGACAGGTGTCTTTTATACAGGTAACAAGCTGAGATTAGGAGCACTCCCTTTAAGAGTGTGCTCCAATTCATCTCAGCTCGTTACCTGTATAAAAGAAACCTGGGAGCCAGAAATCTTTCTGATTGAGAGGGGGTCAAATACTTATTTCCCTCATTGAAATGCAAATCAATTTATAACATTTTTGACATGAGTTTTTCTGGATTTTTTTGTTGTTATTCTGTCTCTCACTGTTCAAATAAACCTACCATTAAAATTATAGACTGATCATCTTTTGTCAGTGGGCAAACGTACAAAATCAGCAGGGGATCAAATACTTTTTTCCCTCACTGTGTATATATATGTATATGTGTGTGTGTATGTATATGTATATATGTGTATATATATAAATGTTTGTGTATATATGTATGTGTATATGTGTGTGTGTATATATATGTATGTGTGTATGTATGTATGTATGTATGTATGTACAGTGGGGGAAAAAAGTATTTAGTCAGCCACCAATTGTGCAAGTTCTCCCACTTAAAAAGATGAGAGAGGCCTGTAATTTTCATCATAGGTACACGTCAACTATGATAGACAAAATGAGGAAAAATTTTCCAGAAAATCACATTGTAGGATTTTTTGTGAATTTATTTGCAAATTATGGTGGAAAATAAGTATTTGGTCAATAACAAAAGTTTCTCAATACTTTGTTATATACCCTTTGTTGGCAATGACACAGGTCAAACGTTTTCTGTAAGTCTTCACAAGGTCTTCACAAACTGTTGCTGGTATTTTGGCCCATTCCTCCATGCAGATCTCCTGTAGAGCAGTGATGTTTTGGGGCTGTCGCTGGGCAACACAGACTTTCAACTCCCTCCAAAGATTTTCTATGGGGTTGAGATCTGGAGACTGGCTAGGCCACTCCAGGACCTTGAAATGCTTCTTAGGAAGCCACTCCTTTGTTGCCCGGGAGGTGTGTTTGGGATCATTGTCATGCTGAAAGACCCAGCCACGTTTCATCTTCAATGCCCTTGCTGATGGAAGGAGGTTTTCCCTCAAAATCTCACGATACATGGCCCCATTCATTCTTTCCTTTACACGGATCAGTCGTCCTGGTCCCTTTGGAGAAAAACAGCCCCAAAGCATGATGTTTCCACCCCCATGCTTCACAGTAGGTATGGCGTTCTTTGGATGCAACTCAGCATTCTTTGTCCTCCAAACACGACGAGTTGAGTTTTTACCAAAAAGTTATATTTTGGTTTCATCTGACCATATGACATTCTCCCAATCCTCTTCTGGATCATCCAAATGCACTTTAGCAAACTTCAGACGGGCCTGGACATGTACTGGCTTAAACAGGGGGACACGTCTTGCACTGCAGGATTTGAGTCCCTGGCGGTGTAGTGTGTTACTGATGGTAGGCTTTGTTACTTTGGTCCCAGCTCTCTGCAGTTCATTCACTAGGTCCCCCCGTGTGGTTCTGGGATTTTTGCTCACCGTTCTTGTGATCATTTTGACCCCACGGGGTGAGATCTTGCGTGGAGCCCCAGATCGAGGGAGATTATCAGTGGTCTTGTATGTCTTCCATTTCCTAATAATTGCTCCCACAGTTGATTTCTTCAAACCAAGCTGCTTACCTATTGCAGATTCAGTCTTCCCAGCCTTGTGCAGGTCTACAATTTTGTTTCTGGTGTCCTTTGACAGCTCTTTGGTCTTGGCCATAGTGGAGTTTGGAGTGTGACTGTTTGAGGTTGTGGACAGGTGTCTTTTATACTGATAACATGTTCAAACAGGTGCCATTAATACAGGTAACGAGTGGAGGACAGAGGAGCCTCTTAAAGAAGAAGTTACAGGTCTGTGAGAGCCAGAAATCTTGCTTGTTTGTAGGTGACCAAATACTTATTTTCCACCATAATTTGCAAATAAATTCACTAAAAATCCTACAATGTGATTTTCTGGAATTTTTATCCTCATTTTGTCTGTCATAGTTGACGTGTACCTATGATGAAAATTACAGGCCTCTCTCATCTTTTTAAGTGGGAGAACTTGCACAATTGGTGGCTGACTAAATACTTTTTTCCCCCACTGTATGTATGTATGTATGTATGTATGTATGTATGTGTATATATATATATGTTTGTGTGTGTGTGTGTGTATGTGTATATATATATGTGTGTATTTATATATATATATATATATATATATATATATATATATATATATATATATATATATATTGCTTTGTCACAAACACCAAATAGATAGAGTGAAATGTGTGGTTTTACGGGGTCAGCCATACACTCTTCGAAAAAAGGGGTTCCAAAAGGGTTCTTCGGCTGTCCCCGTGGAGAACCCTTTTTGGTTCCAGGTAGAATCCTTTTTTGTTCCAGGTAGGACCTTTTTGGAACATACAACCCAAAAGGGTTCTACCTGCAACCAAAAAGGGTTATTCTATGGGGACAGCCAAATAACCCTTTAAGGTTCTAGATAACATATTTTTTCTAAGAGTGTAGTAGTACGGCACCCTTGGAGAGAATTAGGGTTAAGTGCCTTGCTCAAGGACACAGTCAGATTTTTTACCTTGTCGGCTCGGGTAGTAGAACCAGCGACCTTTCGGTTACTGGCCCAACGCTCTAACCGCTAGGCTACCTGCAGCCCTAGACGTTGACCCTTACCCTTAGACACAGATCTAGGATCAAGGTAGACGCTGCCCCTTAGGCGTCCCCAGATCATCATAACACTGGTCAGTGTCCATTCAGGGACACTGACCAGTGTTTACTTCAGTTTCTGAAGTTTCTATGTCTGATGACTGGTAGCTTCTAGCTGGCCTCGGTTTCAGTCTGTTTCTGTTTTGGTAAGTGATGACAGGAGTTGGCGAGGAGGAGAAACAGGCTGGCACTCCAGGCTGATTCACCAGACCGTCACAGGACCCACTCTGGAGTCAAATGTCATGTTCATCCTCTTCTCTCTCCACTCCCTCCCGGCTGCGTCCCAATAATCTGTCCTTGAGTTACCATGTCTACCCATGTTGGGTTATTACCATTACTTGTCCTTTCAACTCACCCTGGCTGCTCTCTCACTCTACGACGCTGACAGAGAAAAAACCATGCACTTCTACATTCTTTTCTTCCTTTGTCACTACCTCACGTGTCCCATTGCTGACCTGTTTCTCAGCGCTGGCCATGCCGCTCGTCATTCCAGCATACAACACGTGTTTTTATCCAGATCCATAAACTTGCCCACTTTCTGAAGAAGCAGTAGTAACCTTACTAGCCAAGCTAATCCAACACCCCTGTTCACTTTCTCCTTCTACTCTGACTGTGAAAAGCCTTGTTTAAAGGGGTACTAACGCTGGCTTTTCTCCACCCCGCATGGTTACCTTGTGCCCTATCACAGGGATGCTCCTCCCCTTCCGACACCACCCCCTCACCGCACTGAGGCATGCTGGGAGCTTGGAGCAGGAAGTGTAAACCGGAAGTACTAACTTTCACCACTTCTCTCTCTTAGCGACGCCATCTTTCGAAGTGTTTCCGAGCAGTAAACCAGGTATTCACTTCCTCTCTGATGTACAGTACTCTCTCCCCAGATAGCCTCTGGATACTGAGGCTGACACAATCAAATGTAGCCAGTGCATTAGAATAAAACGAATGACCTAACATGTACTGTATTTAAAATGCATGCACTTGCTAAGTAATATAAATCTGTAAAATGTATGAGGACAATAAACAGGATTTGTTTCTATATTGCCATTATACCAGTGAAGGCTGGTGCAGGTAGAAATGGGGAAGAATGGCTAATATCTCCCTTCACCAGCATTATACTTTCCAGAAAGCATCACAAAGTGACATGATGGTAAAAGCACACTCCTAGTTACTTTTTGCCCTCATTGTCCATCCTGACCTCCACATGTCCTCAAGCAACACCATGTCAACATGACATGGTTCTGTGGTGATTAAATAGCGGATGTTTTGCTTTGGTCCAAAAGACCAACTTCCATTGAAGGACTAATGAACCAGTATTCGTGTTTTAGCTGCAATTTAATGGCCTTGTTGCTAAACTGACCCAGCTAGCTGTCTGTTTGACCCAGAAACTCTAGGCTATCTGTGTTGGGTTAGTTAGTGACAGACACACTGGGCCTATCTAACTCAGTACTGTTACGATACATCATTACACCATAGAGAGTGAATGGGCTGTGTTAGGCCCAGTATTGATGCTGCAGAGCGTCCATTGAGTGGTAGTGTTAAATGCAGCTGTTGGTCCCAGTCTCTGTTTGATGTGTACTTGTATTGACTCTGGCCAATCCACTGATGTATAAAAGCTGGCTTCTCTCATGTCCATGAGACTGAAGAAGGTGCTCTAACTAGAGTGCTATAGTGGTTAGAAATGGCAAACAGGTCACTGGTTGATAGACATGCACATAAGGCCAGTTTCCTGGACTGGAAGACACCTTTAGACGAGATTTTCGAGGAGGTTTTCCATTGAACATGCTTTTCAGTCCAGGAGTATGCCTCATATGAGTTTAGTAAAGCACCTCATAGCGAGTAAGAAAAATGAAGGTAATTTGTTATATTGAGTTAGAACAAACTGAAATAAGCTACCTATCGACTTTGGACCATAGACATTAAAACCAGTAGCTAGTGCTAGCGCTGACATCATCCACGTATTCCTTTGGAAAACTCCAGATGGTGCATGAAGCTGGAAGCATTTGAATTTGAAACGCGCCATATTGCTGAATGTGGCTGGATGGCACCCAAAAAAATTGCAAGCCTGCTCGTAGCCTGCCCGTGATTGGTCTGTGTCACTACATGGTCCTGTGTGACGACAAATGTAGTAGTCAGAATGGATCACTATTTAATTAAATATCTCGATTTGTAACAAACTTTAAAATAATTCACTGTGGGGATTGAACTTGATCATAATAAACTAATTTTAGAGCCCAAAACGTCCCCCAAAAGAGGGTTAATTACTGCTAAAACGGGTGGGGAGGAGAGGAGAGAGAGAGAGAGATTCAACCGCACGAATACAAGCACACACATACAATCACCTGTGGGTAGGGTGAAATTGAAATAAACACACCCTTTTGCCACAGGACAGGGTGATAAAATGTCATGGCTGGGTTCTTTTTATGTTGGAACAAACAAACATTGAAGAACTTGGTGTATGTTTGTACAATTTAGTGTCTTACAAAGTAAAAGTAACAGCCTTTCTTTGGTCGCTTGCATCTTCCTCTTTCCTTATCTAACAACCCTGGTGTCTGTCTGTTTAAACCCTTTAAAACAACACAGCTCTATGCAACAGTTCTCTACTATGTCTATTCCCTATTCATCCATGTTCATGCCATTTCATTCCTGCACAATTCCATTGATTAACTCTACTTACCCCTTTTTCTAGCGATGAGCCCCCTTAGTGTGTGGGCTTTGTATTCACATGTTAAAGGTGTAATAAAGGGTTAATAAATGGTTAACAAATGGTTAATATATGCCATCTTTTGTTGTAGGAGATGAGAAGGGCCGCTGTTTCACCATTGAGTATGTGATGCCCACCAACGTGCAGCTGACGTCTGAGTCTACAGTTAGTGTGCTGAGTAAGTGAAGAAGACTTGTCATACGCTCATCTCAGTCTCATTTTCCTCTGTTCTGGGGACATGCATCAAGTGTTTCAGAGTAGGAGTGGTGATTTAGGATCAGTTTTACCTTTTTAGATTACAATGTATAAGATAACATGGACAGGCGGATCTGATCTTAGATCAGCATTCCAAGCTGAGATGCTTTATGAATACGGGCTCTGGTCCCTAGCACAAACACACCCGTTCTGTTGTGGTAGGGCACATAGGTAGGGCCAAGAGTTTTTCCAGACTGTATGACCTGGCAAGTCATTAACTATCCCATAACCAGAACCCAGAGTTTTTCCTGATCAGATCACATGGTCAGGAAAAACTCCTGGCCTAACTCGTAGGCTGCCAGACAGACTGCTGTCTCTTAAGGCCTCAAGATATTTCTGTTCTTAAAATCTAAAAAATAACTTTGACATGAATTGAGTGATCGATGAGGGGTATGCCTAAGGAGAGGAAGAACATGCCTCAACGTCAATAGTATGTCCTTCCTTTGACTATATTACTCACAATTATCATAATGAGTAATAGTGAATTATATGGACAATAATGCGATACACATACGTATGTCAGACACATATGTCATTCCCCCAGAGAGACCGAAGGTACTCATGTAATACATGATGTATGCTTTGAAGCATGGCATATGCCAGGGGTAGCTAGGCAACTAGATTCAGCCACGGGACGATTTTTGTCGGAGCGGATGGTTAATTATAATAATTTGTAAAGTGCAAATTGACCACAACTAAGCCCAAAAAGAGATTGTATTTGAAAATAACAATGTCATACCTTCATTACATTGAGACACGATCACATATTTCTGTCTTCTTTTTTTGTGGGAATATTTGGGAACAGATTTAGTAAATTAAACTCATTTTTGCTGAATTCCTGATGATTTCTAGTCTCTTTTGACCAAAAACCAAAACGTTTCTGTTACTGAAAACTTTGGGGGGGCAAATTAAATTAAACGAGGGCTGATTTTGGCCCGTGGGCCGCCTGTTGCCAACCCCTGCCGTATTATCAATGTGTAAGAGAAAATATCCTTTAAATCCATACGGCACAGGCTTGGGATGGACTGAATGGAGTAGTGTTACAGTGGTCCCAACTGACACACATCCACAGAATCCACACATCTCCCCCCATATAGATGTATGTTTGTGCTATTCCTGACTTGCCCCTGAGGCATGGCTCATTCCACTCTAACAAGGGATATGGGGGGAGATATATAAAATGCAAGGGCGCAATTTATTTTGCGAGAGATGCCCCTCAGGCCAAATGCAGATGGATACACACTGTGGGCCAGCTATCTAAAATGCAGCGAGAGAGAGAGAGAGCGATTCCTATAAGGCCTAAAGTGAAGAAGATGGGAGAGTGAAGATTTACAAAACTCTGAAAGCAGTAACAAGACCTGTGGAGGAGTCTGTCTCTCTCACAATTTGCAAAGCCCATAGAGCAGACCAATATATACTACCAGACTCAATGTTATTAGACACATACTTCAGAAATATTTTGCTGATTGGCCCTATTCTCATTCAATTGTAGATGTAATGTCCCACGTTAGACGATCACGTTTCCCCATATTTAAAGATTTGATTGATCCAATGGGAGCTCCTGCACTATCCAGTAATTTAATCGCTGGAAAGCACATACGACACTCAGGCTGTAGCATAGACCTACCTCTTTACCCAGACAATGCAATTTGACCTATGGTCTGCTCCTGCTTCATAGCATAGTTATGTTGCTATGGTTAATGGAGAATCCAGGGAGAAACCATTCTCACAGTAGGGGTCCCAGCTCCAGCTCCTTAAGTATAGATGCCTGTGGAGACATCCCAGGCAGTGGAACCACCCCCTGGTGTGTGCAAATGGAATGAGACCAGGCACTGGGGTAGCCATATTGCTCCTTGTTTTTCAGAGACCTCAAGAGAGAAAAAGAATCAACTGTGGGAAGTTGGAAAAATGTACAAAACCAATTTAACCAGGAAACTAATCTAGTGTTTGCTGTATGCCCCTCACTGCTTTATGGTTATTTTACTGAGTCAATCAAATCATGTTGTGCTTTATCTTAGTGGTTAGAAGACACATTGAATTTACACGTATATTCAAACTCTTCATAGAACACCAAGACTCATCACAATAGATGAATTGACACGAATGACTGAATAAATGAATGAACGAACTAACGAACAAACGAAGAAACGTACTAAGTGTATCATCCTTTCTGTATCTCCTTTCCCTGTTCCAGAGATGATCCGTTCAGCCACTCCCTTCCCCCTGGTTAGTCTCTTCTTCTTGTTCATCGGTTTTGTCCTGAGTAACATCGGACACATCCGGCCCCATCACACCATCCTGGCCTTCATCTCCGGAATCTTCTTCATCCTCTCAGGTAAATGACCTCATATCACTTCTGTGAATGCATTTAGTTGAAACAAGAAATCCTTCACATTATTTACTGAGTGTAAGTGCCAGTTTCCTGGACACAGATTAAACCTAGTCCTGGACTATTAAACTATTTCAATGGAGAATCTCCATGTGTGTTAGTCCTGGACTAGGTTTAATCTGTGTCCAGGAAACTGGCTCAATATGGTTTAATTTTAAATCCCCAGGACACATTCTTTGTTGTGTCATCTAGTAAGGAATCACATGCACAATTATTATTGGCAATACCATAGAATGCAGCTATTGTTGCATAGCAACAGGAAATTGGGGTCCTGTATCAGTGATCATGACTGCTGGCACACCATGACAGCTATACTATTTATTTATATTTCTAATGTAATGTTGCATATCATAAACACACTGGACAAGTACGCACATTTATCACCATAGAATTAGAACATCCTGCTTATCCATCAGAAATACAGAAGATTCTATATTCTCTCTCTCTCTCTCTCTCTCTCTCCATCCCTCCTCTCTCTCTGCTAGGTCTGTCTCTGGTGGTGGGCCTGGTGTTGTACATCTCCAGTATTAATGATGAGATGTTGAACAGGACCAAGACCAATGAGGCCTACTTCATCTACCAGTACGGCTGGTCCTTCGCCTTCGCTGCCATCTCCTTCCTGCTCACTGAGGTAACTTCCTCCTTGCTTCTTCATTACATTGTAGACCCAATCCCAAATCCACCCGCATAGCCTAACATACCCCTAGAGCCTATGCATTTTGCTTACACCTGTCAATGTAGAGTACATAGGGCAGCGTTTCCCAAACTCGCTCCTGGGGACCCCAAGGGGTGCACGTTTTGGTTTTTGCCCTAGCACTACACAGCTGATTCAAATCATCAAAGCTTGATGATTAGTTTATTATTTGAAACACCTGTATAGAGCTAGGGAAAAAACCAAAACGTGGGGTCCCGAGGACAGAGTTTGGGAAACTCTGACATAGGGAATGGGGTCTAGGGGTTGATGTAGATCAAATCTTTTACGCAATGATACCCACATTCTTAAGTCTGTTGATACAGATCAGCGGAAATCTAGGTTGATTGGGGAATTAACTGCTCCTCATTAGGCATTCATAGAAAGGCACAAGGCACAACCTTGCAGTTGTGATATAATTTGTTGAAGAGGATACTGTATGTTATCCTGCTCTCTTACTGTCATCTATCTCCAGACAGCCGGTGTCATGTCCGTCTACCTGTTCATGAAGCGCTACACGGCCGAGGAGATGTACAGACCCCACCCGGGCTTATACGAGCCGCGCCACAGCAACTGCTCCGACTACTCTGGTCAGTTCCTGCACCCGGACACCTGGGCCCAGCGCGGTCGCAGCCCCTCCAGCATCTCCAGCGACGCCTCGCTCCAGATGAACCACTCCCTCCATTCCAACTACCCAGCGCTCCTCAAGTGTCCCGAGTACAACCACATGTCCTCCTCCCCATGCTGAGGCCAATGTGAAGCCCTGGAGCCTGGGCAGCGGGTTGCACACACATTCCCAGGAAGGGAGAGTCTGGCTGGGTTGCTGAGTTGGTAGACTAGGTTGGTCGGTCTGGAAGAAGGCGATTTGGGGGCTGATGGGGAGGCGCCTAGGTTGCGTTTTGTGAGAGAGGGGTGGTGTATCTTTTTCCACGTGTGTGACGGCCTCTTTTGAAGTCCTCTTGTAGTGCAGTTTTGACACATTTGGGAGATGGCGACCCCCATAAACCGACCTTCCCTCTCTGGTTTTACTCAATGTAAATTAGAAGTAGTGATTCTCTATCAGACCTAGTTCACCTTCGCCATACAGTACTTTCTCCATCTTGGTCAATAGAGAAACCGATATCTCCCAGGTAACCCTCATAGGACTTCTGTCAACTGTATAACTTGTAACATAATATGATAATATAAGTGGGGAGATTGAAAGTGAAACATTCTCTCTTTATTATTTTATCTTGATTCTATTTATTATGACTATGTGGTTAAATCATACTGCCAGAGAGCAGAATGTTTATTACAAGTATTTGATCAATTAGATTCTTTTTTCATCGTCCATCTCACGCTCAGCACTGTTGTACTGTTAATGAAGACACAGAGATAAAGTTGGTATATATTTGAATGGAAAGAAACCAGGAAGCTACTACTACGCCCATGGAGTCCAAATTGAGTCCCTGCAGAATAACAGTATGTACATAATGCAGTGAAAAGGAGGGAATAAAGGGATGATGAAGCTAAAGGAGAAAGAAAAGAAAGGATAGTGTGTAGCCTCAAAACATGGTTTGATAGTCATTGAGACCATCAGATATGGAGAGCCAGTTTGAATGTAATGTTGCTGATGAAGAATGCAAAGTCGATATAAGCGAATCATGATTTTGCTGTTAATAGTGCACCAGGAACATATACCTGTACAAGAATACTGCTCTTTGGCAATGGAGTAAATCACTGGAAACGTAAAATGTATATGTAAAACAAGTTTTCTATCAGATTGCATATTCATACAAAGTATACAGTGACATAGTCAGATGCAAGCTGTTTGGCCTTGGTGTCTAGTGTGTTTCCCAAATGGTACCCTATTCCCTATATAGCAAACTACTTTTGGCCAGGGCCCTGGACAAAAGTAGTTTGCTACATAGGGAATAGGGTGCCATTGGGAATTTGACATTGATAAAGGAAATACCCTGTATGGAGGAATATAAAAAAATCTTACGCTGTAAAATGTAGTAACTTGAAAATACATCTTGTATCATATACATTATATATTTAAGCTACAGCATTTATGCCATTGTTACACCTCATTAATAGTTCCATCGCTGTACATTTTTAAAGTCAATTATAAATGTATAGAACACAATTATTGTCGATGTTCAATTGTTATTTATGAACAATATTACATTTTTTCTTGTTCGGTAGTCTCATTGACAGCCTAGAAGTTTCTATCCACAGTGCGCAACATGATAAATATAAGATTAGCTATAGCTAAGATTGCAAGTGGAGAAGAGTGTGGCTAAATCTAAAAACATCCGATAGTGTTGTTCTAGGTTGTTATAGGGTTGTTCAACAGGCAACATTTCTACATTGGATCTCCATGAAATACATGTTTCCACTTGATTGCTTTGTTCAGTTTGAAGAATAAGTTATATATTTTGAGAAAAAATCTAAACGTTAAAACTGCCAAACAAATATGAAATATTTTGTACATTCTATTTGTGTTAACACTGTATTTAATCATAAACATCTACATAGACTGAAATAACTTTTATATAGACTACTACATGTGTAAGTTATAACCATATGGATGTTCTACTCATTAGTAGCCATGGTAGTCCCGTGTAGCTCAGTTGGTAGAGCATGGCGCTTGCAACGCCAGGGTTGTGGGTTCGATTCCCATGGGGGACTAGTATGAAAAAAGTATGTAAGTCGCTCTGGATAAGGGCGTCTGCTAAGTGATGTAAATGTCAAATGTAAATGTAAGCCATAGAACCATTCATCTACACAGTATATCTATTATGCCTGTGATTATAGCTGCTTTGCCTCGTGCATCGCATATTGAGAATGTGAGCTTTTTAATTTGTTGTAATACAATGTTTTAGAAAAGATTCAAGTCAGAGAAGTCAATGGAGATGTCGAAATATTTTTTTTACAAAGAGTAATTATCATGATGTTCGATGTGCAATCTACTGTATTATATCTCTGTTGAAAATAAATAAAAACTGCTGTATTTGATGAAGTACCTCAAGGCTGAACTTCTTGTCTCTTAAAATATATGAATGTATCCACTTCATACTACACTACACTACAAGAGACAGATTATCTCAAATCAAATTGTATTTGTCACATGCTTGGTAAACAACAGCTGTAGACTAACAGTGAAATGCTTACTTACGGGCCCTTCCCAACAATGCAGAGAGAAACAAATAGAAGTAATAGAGGAATAAATACACAAAGAGTAACGATATGTGTAACGATTATCTGTTGATTTTGTGTGATGTGCTACACATCGTCTCCCTCTAGTATAGTGGTTCCCAACCAGGGGTACTAGGAACATAGGCCTACTGTTAAAATGCACGAGGGAGTACTTCAGGGGTACTCTGGGCAGAGCAAACTTCAGTTGGTGGTACAGTAACCAAAAAAGGTTTGGAACCACTGGTCTAGTAATACAGTATATTTTGTACACTGCATGGCCAATGTTCTTTACTAGTATAGTAATTGATGAAGAATTCCCTTTAGACTATTGAGATAAAGTGGGGGAAAAAAGTGTTTAGTCAGCCACCAATTGTGCAAGTTCTCCCACTTAAAAAGATGAGAGAGGCCTGTAATTTTCATCATAGGTACACGTCAACTATGACAGACAAAATGAGGAGAAGAAATCCAGAAAATCACATTGTAGGATTTTTTATGAATTTATTTGCAAATTATGGTGGAAAATAAGTATCAATAACAAAAGTTTCTCAATACTTTGTTATATACCCTTTGTTGGCAATGACACAGGTCAAACGTTTTCTGTAAGTCTTCACAAGGTTTTCACACACTGTTGCTGGTATTTTGGCCCATTCCTCCATGCAGATCTCCTCTAGAGCAGTGATGTTTTGGAGCTGTCGCTGGGCAACACGGACTTTCAACTCCCTCCAAAGATTTTATATGGGGTTGAGATCTGGAGACTGGCTAGGCCACTCCAGGACCTTGAAATGCTTCTTACGAAGCCACTCCTTCGTTGCCCGGGCGGTGTGTTTGGGATCATTGTCATGCTGAAAGACCCAGCCACGTTTCATCTTCAATGCCCTTGCTGATGGAAGGAGGTTTTCACTCAAAATCTCACGATACATGGCCCCATTCATTCTTTCCTTTACACGGATCAGTCGTCCTGGTCCCTTGGCAGAAAAACAGCCCCAAAGCATGATGTTTCCACCCCCATGCTTCACAGTAGGTATGGTGTTCTTTGGATGCAACTCAGCATTCTTTGTCCTCCAAACACGACGAGTTGAGTTTTTACCAAAAAGTTATATTTTGGTTTCATCTGACCATATGACATTCTCCCAATCCTCTTCTGGATCATCCAAATGCACTCTAGCAAACTTCAGACGGGCCTGGACATGTACTGGCTTAAGCAGGGGGACACGTCTGGCATTGCAGGATTTGAGTCCCTGGCGGCGTAGTGTGTTACTGATGGTAGGCTTTGTTACTTTGGTCCCAGCTCTCTGCAGGTCATTCACTAGGTCCCCCCCGTGTGGTTCTGGGAGTTTTGCTCACCGTTCTTGTGATCATTTTGACTCCCACGGGGTGAGATCTTGCGTGGAGCCCCAGATCGAGGGAGATTATCAGTGGTCTTGTATGTCTTCCATTTCCTAATAATTGCTCCCACAGTTGATTTCTTCAAACCAAGCTGCTTACCTATTGCAGATTCAGTCTTCCCAGCCTGGTGCAGGTCTACAATTTTGTTTCTGGTGTCCTTTGACAGCTCTTTGGTCTTGGCCATAGTGGAGTTTGGAGTGTGACTGTTTGAGGTTGTGGACAGGTGTCTTTTATAATGATAACAAGTTCAAACAGGTGCCATTAATACAGGTAACGAGTGGAGGACAGAGGAGCCTCTTAAAGAATAAGTTACAGGTCTGTGAGAGCCAGAAATCTTGCTTGTTTGTAGGTGACCAAATACTTATTTTCCACCATAATTTGCAAATAAATTCATAAAAAATCCTACAATGTGATTTTCTGTCATAGTTGACGTGTACCTATGATGAAAATTACAGGCCTCTCTCATCTTTTTAAGTGGGACAACTTGCACAATTGGTGGCTGACTAAATACTTTTTTTCCCCACTGTATATCCCGATTAAGAGTATTGAGATGCACCATTTTTACGAATATTAAGATGCAGCCCTCATTAAGAGGGTTGAGATATACCCCTCATTACGAGTTTTGAGATGTACCCTTTTAAAAGAGTATTGAGATGCACCCTTTTAAAGATATTGAGATGCACCCCTTTTAACACATATGGAGCTGATTCAGACCCAAGTGATGCGTACTTTAATGGAACTTAATTTCCTTTTCATGCACATTTCTCTCTATGCATATTCTGACCTTGAACTTAGGCATGAGCTAAATCAATGGTGTACATTCAACTCGGAGAGTGTAAAATGTACACTATTTGCAGTGAACATATGAGTCCCACTGTACTGGTGTTCAAAAAACACTTTTGGAGTGTTAAAAATGTAACTCTGTTGCAGTGGTCCCCATTTTACCCTTAAAGTGTTCAAAGGAACTTATCTTTGTGTAGCATAAGATTAATCGATCAATGTACATGCAAAAACACAGATGTTTAAAACAATCCCCCCAAAATAAATAAACCTGCAGTCGGGCATGCTGGGAAATATGATAATAACGGGTGTGGTTTTGATGGGACTGTTTTACTCACCACAGCGTAAAACAATAACTCTGGTTATTAACACCAACACTGGGAGTTCTTTTACACCACTTAGTGTTAATTTCACATGTACAGAATGAATTTAACTCCTGAATCAACACTAGAAATGTTACACAGAAAGAAAATTCAGCCAGCTATTCTTTAGGGGTGGAGATCACAGAAATTGAGGTGTGGCAGAGGTGTGTCTACAGATACGCTGTATTCAGACCTTGGCTCTATTCAATCAGATCCGCTTTAGCCGACATCCGAATAGTGGTTGTTTTGACGTGTCGAAGGTGGAACTGCGTTAGAGCTGTCAAATCCACAAGTGGATCCAGGCATCATAACTAAAGCAGACATTGACATTTGGCTGCATGGAGTTGCATTAACAGAACCCAACCTGGACTAAGGGGTAGATGTAACATAGTCAATGTAAATCCGAGACACTCCAATTAGTATGATATGTTACGTTTCGTATAGTATGTATTCATTTGTGATATGTTACGAATTCCAATTTGTTGGAATTTGTTGGAATAGCGTTAGCTAGGTGGCTAACGCAAATGTTAGCTAGGTGGCTAACGCAAATGTTAGCTAGGTGGCTAGCGTTAGCTAGGTTAGGAGTTAAGGTTAGGGTTAGGAAATAGGTTTAAGGGTTAAGGTTAGGGGAAGGGTTAGCTAATATGCTAAGTAGTTGCAAAGTAGCTAAAAAGTAGTAAGTAGTTGCAAAGTTAATAATTAGCTGAAATGCTAAAGTTGTCCATGATGAGATTCAAACACGGTTGCTAGACGTTTGAATTATACGCCCACCAATCCACCCTGACCAACCACCCTACTTTTGTTTTTGCCTTAGTAACCTTCTTTCTTATGTAACCATACCAAACGTAACATATCACACTAATTTGAGTGTCCCGGATTTACTATGTTACGTCTAGTCATTGAGACCAGGCTGAGAAATCCCATGCAGCCTTGTTTACAAGTTAGAACACAGGAATGTGAGATGTATTCTACACCTCAATTAGGATGATAGAAATCCTCACTATTTAGTTCAATGATAAATTTGATTGCAATTATTTCTATATAGCCTTAACATTCTCATTCTGAATTTCTAACTAGTGGGGGGAATTCTGATGATGGAATTGGTGTTTTTCAAATAAATGATGATTGACAAATAATTTTGAAGGTACACGTGGCGCTAATGTCATTTAACTATAAAGCTCCACTCCATATTTAATTCTTAATGTCTACTGCTTGCAAAATATATGTCTTTCAACTATAATAAAAAAACAATTGCAGTACAAGGATTATCCTGACTTTCAAGAATGCCTGAATTGCTTCGACTTGCTTTTCTGGTTGGCTGACAAGTTTCACCATCCAAATAGTTCAGTTGTAGTATTGCATTGAATGATGAATGGTTCAAATGAAAAGGGATTATGCATACATCTTGTTTTATCCAAGAAAGAAAGAAATGAATGAATAAATAAACAATAACACATGAATTAAGGTCTGGATTCAATCCGAATCGACAAAGTATTGCGGAAAATCCGCCTTAAAATGTAACTGTAAATTCCGAATGAGCCGACATATGCAGCGTTTACCTGAATACCGTGAATGCAGTGTCCGTGACTGCGGTAACATTGCCATTAATTGTCAATCGCGCTATAAAGCGGATCTTCAGCACAATGGATTGAATAGAGCCCTAAAACACTGTCCTTGTAACGAAGGGCTCACTTCTTCACAGGATGGATTGCACTAGCATTTATCCTATTGAAATGCTATATATTTTTTTGAGATGCCAGGTTTATTAGGAGTATTGAGATGCATCCCTTATTAGAATATTGAGATGCACCCCTCATTGACAGTATTGAGATGCACCCTTTTTAAAGATGATTGCAGTGTTACCACCCCTCTGTCATCAATTCAGTGTGTGTCCCAAATGGCACCCTATTCCCTACATAGTGCACTACTTTTGACCAGGGCTGGTCAAAAGTAGTGCACTATATAGGGAATAAAGTGCCTTTTGGGATTCAGCCTGTGTTGATAAACAGAGCGAACATCATCCACCTTTTCAAGATCCAAATGATGACTTCAGTACAGACATGCAGAAGATGGGGAGCTGTGGCACTGTGCCTCTGTACTACACTGCCATCTAGTGTTGGTTATAGAAAGACACAAGTTAGAGCTGCATCTACAGTAGCATCATTCAGTCTCACTGGAAAAACATTATTTCATCTACTTTGTGATCATTCTATACTTACCATGTTAAACAAAAGAAACGGTCTCAACAAAGACATTCAAATATTTGTCCAAAACATATCAACTGGAGGAAAAAACTATCTTGGGTGAAATATCAACCATTCGACTGAGTGATCATTATTACAATGAGATCTTTTTACACAGAAAAGTTATATCTCTCAGCTGGGTCCCTTTCTTCATCTGTAACGCCTCAGTCCTCGCCTATGGATGACAGGAGAACTTAACAGAAGGTCAGAGGATACTCACACTAAACTCTAACATGTTTAGCATGTACCTGACGTGCATGTACACACACACACACACATTTATTAAAACACAGTAATCATCAATGTGAGGGCGACGTCAGGACCCTATACACACCCGTCAGCTTCACCGTGGGGACATCGTGGCCCTCTGTCAGCGCAACTGTGGCCACCCATCTGGAATAGATGGTGATCAGCTTTCTGTTTACTTCCTCAACATCACCAGTGAGCTAACAGGTCTCAGAACAGTCTGCCGAGGGAGCTAACAGTCTCAGAACAGTCTGCCGAGGGAATGAGAAGGAGAGGGGGCGAGAAGGTGAGGGGGGATCAGGGATGATAGGGAGAGAGAGGGATGGCGAAAGGAGAGGGGGGATGCGTTATTCGACTCTACTCAAGCCAGCTGTTGATCAGGAATGCTGAGATAGACCTCCGACTAGGACTATTATGATTACTATGACCCTGGATGCCCTCTTCCTCAATAGCTTTACATAAAAATATAAACGCAACATGTAAAGTGTTAGTCCCATGTTTCAGGAGCTAAAATAAAAGATCCCAGAAATGTTCCATACGCAAAAATACGTATTTCTCTAAAATTTGGTGCACACATTTGTTTACATCCCTGTTAGTGAGCAATTTGAAGTCAATATTAATCTGTAATAATTATATGGTCAAAAAGACTGCCATTAAGAAGGCAGTACACCAACATTTGAAATACTTAATTTTACTTGGCAAAAAGTGATTCAATTCACTTAAAAAAGTGATCCTGAGAGACATTGACCAAAAACATGCCTTCATTTTCTTTATTTCCTTACCCCCACAGCCAGCATTAGCATTGCTTCTAGTGAAACAATATCACAACAAGTTGTACATATATAATTTTTGAGGGTTTATTATAGGAATTCAGGTATTTATTTAACATTTTCAGTAGAATAACTACTTTTCGGATAATACAGTTGAAGTCGGAAGTTTAAATGTATTTGGCTAAGGTGTATATAAACTCAGTTTTTCACAATTCCTGACACTTAATCCTAGTAAATATTCCCTGTCTTAGGTCAGTTAGGATCACCACTTTATTTTAAGAATGTGAAATGTCAGAATAATAGTAGAGAGAATGATTTCTTTCAGCTTTTATTTATTTCATTACATTCCCAGTGGGTCAGAAGTTTACATACACTCAATTAGTATTTGGTAACATTGCCTTTAAATTGTTTAACTTGGGTCAAACTTGTCGGGTAGCCTTCCACAAGCTTCCCACAATAAGTTGGGTGAATTTTGGCCCATTCCTCCTGACAAAGCTGGTGTAACTGAGTCAGGTTTGTAGGCCTCCTTGCTCGCACACGCTTTTTCAGTTCTGCCCACACATTTTCTATAGGATTGAGGTCAGGGCTTTGTGATGGCCACTCCAATACCTTGACTTTGTTGTCCTTAAGCCATTTTGCCACAACCTTGGAAGTATGCTTGGGATCATTGTCCATTTGGAAGACCCATTTGCGACCAAGCTTTAACTTCCTGACTGATGTCTTAAGATGTTGCTTCAATATATCCACATAATTTTCCTTCCTCATGATGCCATCTATTTTGTGAAGTGCACCAGTCCCTCCTGCAGCAAAGCTCCCCCACAGCATGATGCTGCCACCCCCGTGCTTCACGGATGGGATGGTGTTCTTCGGCTTGCAAGCCCCTCATTTTTCTCCAAACATAACGATGGTCATTATGGCCAAACAGTTCTATTTTTGTTTCATCAGACCAGATGACATTTCTCCAAAAAGTACGATCTTTGTCCCCATGTGCAGTTGCAAACCATAGTCTGGCTTTTTTATGGCGGTTTTGGATCAGTGCCTTCTTCCTTGCTGAGCGGCCTTTCAGGTTATGTCGATATAGGACTCGTTTTACTGTGGATATAGATACTTTTGTACAGCATCTTCACAAGGTCCTTTGCTGTTGTTCTGGGATTGATTTGCACTTTTCGCACCAAAGTACGTTCATCTCTAGGAGACAGAACGCATCTCCTTCCTGAGCGGTATGACGGCTGCATGGTCCCATGGTGTTTATACTTGCGTACTATTGTTTGTACAGATTAACGTGGTACCTTCAGGCGTTTGGAAATTGCTCCCAAGGATGAACCAGACTTGTGGAAGTCTACCATTTTTTTTCTGAGGTCTTGGCTGATTTCTTTTGATCTTTCCATGATGTCTCACAAAGAGGCACTGAGTTTGAAGGTAGGTCTTGAAATACATCCACAGGTATACCTCCAAATGACTCAAATTATGTCAATTAGCTTATCACAAGTCTAAAGCCATGACATCATTTTCTGGAATTATCCAAGCTGTTTAAAGGCACAGTCAACTTAGTGTATGTAAACTTCTGACCCACTGGAATTGTGATACAGTGAATTATAAGTGAAATAATCTGTCTGTAAACAATTGTTGGAAAAATGACTTGTGTCTTGCACAAAGTAGATGTCCTAACCGACTTTCCAAAACTATAGTTTTGGTTGAAAAACGAGTTTTAATGACTCCAACCTAAGTGTATGTAAACTTCCGACTTCAACTGTACATACCAATACAGCACTATGTGTACATTCAGAGGGTAGCTGGTTTCTGTTTTACAGTTCTATCAAGTATTCATACCACTGACAGACTTTTATGAGCTGTTTTGACTGCAACTAAGCATACAGTGCATTCAGAAAGTGTTCAGACCCCTTTACTTTTTCCACATTTTGTTACATTTCAGCCTTATTCTAAAATGGATTAAATAAATCAAAATCCTCATCAATCAATACATAATACCTCATAATGACAAAGTGAAAACAGGTTTTTCGAAATTTTTGCAAATGTATAAAATTAAATAAATACCTTATTTACATGAGTATTCAGACCCTTTGCAATGAGACTTGAAATTGAGCTCAGGTGCGTCCTGTTTCCATTGATCATCCTTGAGATGTTTCTACAACTTGATTGAAGTCCACCTGTGGTAAATTCAATTGATTGGACGTGATTTGGAAAGTCACACCCCTGTCTATATAAAGGTCCCACAGTTGACAGTGGAAGTCATAGCAAAAACCAATCCATGAGGTCGAAGGAATTGTCTGTAGAGCTCCGAGACAGGATTGTGTCGAAGCACAGATCTGGGGAAGGGTACCAAAGAAATTCTGCAGCATTGAAGGTCCCCAAGAACACAGTGGCCTCCATCATTCTTAAATGTACATAATTATTAACAGATTTGTGAAATGATTGACTGCCTCAGTTCATTATTCCAAAACGGTCCAAAGGAAATTACAACATCAACCAAATAGGACTCACTAATTATATAAACGATAGCACTCCTTAGCCGCAAAGACACACACACTGTTTGTGCCACAGAATTACATGGTGCAAACCATAGCTACAATATAATAGTGTTCTATTAGGTTAGAATTTCCCTCTCATCCCTTGGGAACTTGGCTGAAAACAGTTTGATCTGTTTCCTTTGTTTTTCTATTCCTCTGTTTCATATGGTTCTCTCATTAACGAGAGAGAGAGAGAGACCCTGAGGCCATAATAGTTTCAGAGTACTGCCCTGTCTCCAACATGGCGCACATCAGAACACGGGCAAATTATATCTCTCTCCAAATCGCCTGGGTGAATCATGAGCCTGTGTATGCTTAGCTGAAATGCACAGCGAGACATCTATTGGCCAAGCAATGCGTCCTTAGGGCTTTGTAAGAACATTGGAAGACAATTAATGTCCTGCGTCTTATAGTGTGTAATACAACTGAGGGAATGAAGAGAAAAAGTTGATGTATATAGAATGTTGTGAACAGTCAATGGGGAAACTGCCAAATGCTTGAATACTTGTTTAAAGTCCTAAATGATTATCCTTTGCATATGGCCTCTAAATTAATGTTTATGTTTGGTTTTTGTGTTCGTGTTTGTCCGTGCGTGTGTGCATGCATCCATGCGTCTTCCCTGTCTGTTGCCAGGGCAATTATCAAAAAGCTCATTTGTATCAAGGTATAACAGCTTGGGTGCCTACCTGAAATATTTTAAAAGAGCATCTTGCTTTTAATCATTGGTGTACCTCTACAGGATTCAAACTGATTAAACTCAGGGGAGTGGAGACTCAGCCCTTTGAAAATCAGGCTCCCACTTCAAACCTCCAAAAAGCCATGACTAAACAGCACAGCATTTCCCAAACTTGGTCCTGTGCTATTTCAGCGTTTCCCAAACTCGGTCCTGGGGACCCCCATTTTGTTTTTTTGTCCTAGAACAACACAGCTGATTCAAATAATCAAAGCTTGATGAAAAGTTGATTATTTGAATCCGCTGTGTAGTGCTAGGGCAAAAACCAAAATGTGCACCCCTTGGGGTCCCCAGGACTGAGTTTGGGAAACGCTGAAATAGCACATCACTGATTCTCTCTAGCAGGACTTTTTCAAAGGCAATCCCCCACCGAGGGTAATCTTTCCTGCATGGTTTTATGTCAATGGTCGAGGGACACTTCACCACATTTAACAAATACAGTGGGGGAAAACAGTATTTTGTCAGCCACCAATTGTGCAAGTTCTCCCACTTAAAAAGATGAGAGGCCTGTCATTTTCATCATAGGTACACGTCAACTATGACAGACAAAATGAGAAAAACAAATCCAGAAAATCACATTGTAGGATTTTGAATGAATTTATTTGCAAATTATGGTGGAAAATAAGTATTTGGTCAATAACAAAAGTTTCTCAATACTTTGTTAAATACCCTTTGTTGGCAATGACACAGGTCAAACATTTTCTGTAAGTCTTCACAAGGTTTTCACCCACTGTTGCTGGTATTTTGGCCCATTCCTCCATGCAGATCTCCTCTAGAGCAGTGATGTTTTGGGGCTGTCGCTGGGTAACACGGACTTTCAACTCCCTCCAAAGATTTTCTATGGGGTTGAGATCTGGAGACTGGCTAGGCCACTCCAGGACCTTGAAATGCTTCTTACGAAGCCACTCCTTCATTGCCCGGGCGGTGTGTTTGGGATCATTGTCATGCTGAAAGACCCAGCCACGTTTCATCTTCAATGCCCTTGCTGATGGAAGGAGGTTTTCACTCAAAATCTCACGATACATGGCCCCATTCATTCTTTCCTTTACACGGATCAGTCGTCCTGGTCCCTTTGCAGAAAAACAGCCCCAAAGCATGATGTTTCCACCCCCATGCTTCACAGTAGGTATGGTGTTCTTTGGATGCAACTCAGCATTCTTTGTCCTCCAAACACGACGAGTTGAGTTTTTACCAAAAAGTTATATTTTGGTTTCATCTGACCATATGACATTCTCCCAATCCTCTTCTGGATCATCCAAATGCACTCTAGCAAACTTCAGTCGGGCCTGGACATGTACTGGCTTAAGCAGGGGGACACGTCTGGCACTGCAGGATTTGAGTCCCTGGCAGCGTAGTGTGTTACTGATGGTAGGCTTTGTTACTTTGGTCCCAGCTCTCTGCAGGTCATTCACTAGGTCCCCCCGTGTGGTTCTGGGATTTTTGCTCACCGTTCTTGTGATCATTTTGACCCCACGGGGTGAGATCTTGCGTGGAGCCCCAGATCGAGGGAGATTATCAGTGGTCTTGCATGTCTTCCATTTCCTAATAATTGCTCCCACAGTTGATTTCTTTAAACCAAGCTGCTTACCTATTGCAGATTCAGTCTTCCCAGCCTGGTGCAGGTCTACAATTTTGTTTCTGGTGTCCTTTGACAGCTCTTTGGTCTTGGCCATAGTGGAGTTTGGAGTGTGACTGTTTGAGGTTGTGGACAGGTGTCTTTTATACTGATAACAAGTTCAAACAGGGGCCATTAATACAGGTAACGAGTGGAGGACAGAGGAGCCTCTTAAAGAAGAAGTTACAGGTCTGTGAGAGCCAGAAATCTTGCTTGTTTGTAGGTGACCAAATACTTATTTTCCACCATAATTTGCAAATAAATTCATTAAAAATCCTACAATGTGATTTTCTGGAGAAAAAAATTCTAAATTTGTCTGTCATAGTTGACGTGTACCTATGATGCAAATTACAGGCCTCTCTCATCGTTTTAAGTGGGAGAACTTGCACAATTGGTGGCTGACTAAATACTTTTTCCCCCACTGTATGATGTTAAAGAGTGGTGAAGTTTCCCTTCAAAAGATCCTAAATGTTGCAGCTTGACACTTTTTCCTGTATGGTGGAGGTGTCCATAATTAACAACACACACACACACACACACACATATTAGTGAAGTTTGAGTCCAGAGCTGTGTTTCTGAGCAGCTTACCACAGCCTGAGGGATTGGTTTGTTCTCTTCCTTCTCTCTTCCTTTGTTCCTTTCTTTCTTTCTTTCTTTCTCTGCCTAATATGATTTCTATCTCTCCTCCCCTCCTGTTCTCTGCTCCAAGCCCTGTCTAGACACTCACTATCTCCTCTGACATCATAGGGGGAAGCAATGTTTATTCCTCGCCCCTCTTCATACCCAGGACCATACTGAACCCGAATGGCATCCTATTCCCTACACTCATTTAAAAAAGGGATCCAAAAAAAGGTTATTCGGCTGTCCCCATAGGAGAACCCTTTTTGGTTCCATGTAAAACCCTTATTGGTTCCAGGTAGAATCATTTTGGGTCCCATGTAGAACCCTCTGTAGAAAGGGTTCTACTGTACATGGAACCCAAAAGCGTTCTACCTGGAACCAAAATGGTTCTACCTGCAACCAAAAAAGGTTATTCAAAGGGTTCTCCTATGGGGACAGCCGAAGAACCCTTTAAGGTTCTAGTGAGCACCTTTTTGTCTAAGCGTGTATGTAGTGCTAAATACGATTTTTAGATTAGGTTTACCAGAGAAAGTTCTACAAATTATACAAAGATACTCATGAGTCACTCCAACAAAATTAATGTCATTATTTGAAATAACTGGCCATCATTTTGAACATCTTGGCTTTGAAAGAAGCCATCTTTAAGATGTCCACATGCACACAGCATTCTTGGAAGTGCTACGCTCACAGATACAGTGCATTCGGAAAGTACTCAGACCCCTTGACTTTTTCCACATTTTGTTACTTACAGCCTTATTATAAAATTTATTAAATCGTTTTTCCCCCCCCTCATCAATCTACACACAATACCCCGTAACGACAAAGCAAAAACAGGTTTTTAGAAATGTTGGCACATTTATTACAAATAAAAAACCGAAATCTCAGTACTTTGTTGAAGCACCTTTGGCAGCGATTACAGCCTTGAGTCTTCTTGGGTATGACGCTATAATCTTGGCACAACTGTATTTGGGGAGTTTCTCCCATTCTTCTCTGCAGATCCTCTCAAGCTCTGCAAGGTTGGATGAAGAGCGTCACTGCACAGCTATTTTCAGGTCTCTCCAGAGATGTTATATCGGGTTCAAGTCCGGGCTCTGGCTGGGCCACTCAAGGACATTCAGAGACCTGTCCCGAAGCCACTCCTGCATTTTCTTGGCTGTGTGCTTAGGGTCGTTGTCCTGTTGGAAGGTGAACCTTTGCCCCAGTCTGAGGTCCTGAGCGCTCTAGAGCAGGTTTTCATCAAGGTTCTCTCTGTACTTTGCTCCATTCATCTAGTCTCCCAGTCCCTGTCGCTGAAAAACATCCCCACCATGCTTCACCGTATGGATGGTATTGGCCAGGAGAAAAGCAGCGCCTGGTTTCCTCCAGACGTGACGCTTGGCATTCAGGCCTAAGAGTTCAATCTTGGTTTCATCAGACCAGATAATATTTTTTCTCATGGTCTGAGAGTCCTTTAGGTGCCTTTTGGCAAACTCCTAGCAGGCTGTCATGTGCCTTTTACTGAGGAGTGGCTTCTGTCTGGCCACTCTACCATAAAGGCCTGATTGGTGGAGTGCTGCAGGGATGGTTGTCCTTCTGGAAGCTTCTCCCATCTCTACAGAGGAACCCTGGAGCTCTGTCAGAGTGACCATTGGGTTCTTGGTCACCTCCCTGACCAAGGCCCTTCTCCCCTGATTGCTCAGTTTGGCCAGGCGGCCAGCTCTAGGAAGAGTCTTGGTGGTTCCAAACTTCTTCCATTTAAGAATGATGGAGGCCACTGTGTTCTTGGGGACCTTCAATACTGCAGAAATGTTTTCGTACCCTTTCCCAGATCTGTGCCTCAACATAATCCTGTCTCGGTGTTCTACGGACAATTCCTTCGACCTCATGGCTTGGTTTTTGCTCTGACAGGCACTGTCAACTGTGGGACCTTATATATACAGGTATGTGCCTTTCCAAATCATGTCCAATTGAATTTACCACAGGTGGACTCCAAACAAGTTGTAGGAACATCTCAAGGATGATCAATGGAAACAGAATGCACCTGAGCTCAATTTCGAGTCTCATAGCAAAGAGTCTGAATACTTATGTAAATAAAGTATTTTTTTTTAAATATTTGCAAACATTTCAAAAATCCTGTTTTTCCTTTGTCATTATGGGGTATTGTGTGTAGATTCATGAGGGACATTTTTAATGTAATACATTTTATAATAAGGCTGTAATGTAACAAAATGTGGAAAAAGTCAAGGGGTCTGAATACTTTGTACATTTGTATTCCACACATCATACTAATACCAAGGAGGCCTACCATTGAGATAGATGGCACCATGCCATTTCAGTTCAAACTCATCACCGACCAGCATAATCCCCTTGGAGGGGGTTACGCAGATTATCTCTGATATTGCTGTCTGCTTGAGTTCAAGATGCCAGAGACTATAAGTAATAAAAATAACATTTTGTTGCAATGTGCAACACATACACTACCGTTCAAGTGGTCCATTTCTCTCTCACACACACACAGGAAGTGAATCAGAGAGTGGGGGGGCTTTCTGTCAAAAGGATGGGACATAAACGACAGTGAGCTAGCCAAGCCCAGCAGGCTCTCTCTCTGTGTGTCTGTGAAAGGGAAACGGTCTGCGTGGACCCCAGCTGAACCAGCTAAAGCCCGGACCTTAAAGGGACCGTTCACCCCCTGAAATTACAGTTAAGTTGTCATAACTCTCAAAAGTGGTCTAAAGTCTGCAGGCCACAATTCCAATGAATGGGAGTTGGAGGTTTGACGACAAGCTTTAATTCAGGCGTGAATTATTTACACTCATTTTGGTGTGAAATTATGGTCATTTTCTGACCATTTCTACACTGAAAAAGAATATATTCGCAACATGTAAAGTATTGGTCCCATGTTTCATGAGCTGAAATAAAAGATCCCAGACATTTTCCATACGCACAAAAACCTTATTTCTCTCAAATTTTGTGCACAAATTTGTTTACATCGCTGTTAGTGAGCATTTCTCCTTTGTCAAGATAATCCATCCACCTGACAGGTGTGGCATATCAAGAAGCAGCATGATCATTACACAAGTGCACCTTGTGCTTGGGACAGTAAAAAGGCCACTCCAAAATCTGCAGTTGTGTTAAACAACACAATGCCTCAGATGTCTCAAGTTTTGAAGGAGCGTGCAATTGGCATGCTGACTGCATGAATGTCCACCAGAGCTGTTGCCAGAGAATTGAATGTTCATTTCTCGTTTTAGAGAACTTGGCATTATGTCCAACTGGCCTCACAACCGCAGACCACATGTATGGCGTCGTGTGGGCGAGCGGTTTGCTGATGTCCACATTGTGAACAGAGTGCCCCATGGTGGCGGTGGGGTTATGGTATGGGCAGGCGTAAGCAACAGACAACGAACACAATTGCATATTTATCGATGGCAATTTGAATGCACAGAGATAACGTGATGAAATCCTGAGGCCCATTGTAGTGCAATTAATCCGCCTCCATCACCTCATGTTTCAGCATGATAATGCACGGCCCCATGTCACAAGGATCTGTACACAATTCCTGGAAGCTGAAAATGTCCCAGTTCTTCCATGGCCTGCGTACTCACCAGACATGTCACCCATTGAGCATGTTAGGGATGCTCTGGATCGAAGTGTACGACAGCATGTTCCAGGTCCCGCCGATATCCAGCAACTTCGCACAGGCCTTGAAGAGGAGTGGGACAACATTGATCAACTTTATGCGAAGGAGATGTGTTGTGCTGTGTGAGGCAAATGGTGGACACACCAGATACTAACTGGTTTTCTGATCCACACCCCTACCTTTTATAAAAGGTATCTATGACCAACAGATGTATATCTATATTCCCAGTCATGTGAAATTCATAGATTAGGTTCTATTTCATTTATTTATATTGACTGATTTCCTTATATGAACTGTAACTCAGTAAAATCTTAGAAATTGTTGCGTTTATATTTCTGTTCAGTATATTTTCATTTTTTCCCCCTCAATGGGATATGGGGGTTTGCCTTATTAGATATTAGTTGTTATGTTGTATCTTTCTGATGCCTCGACTCGAGACCCATCATTGTAGTCGCTCATTGGTCAGCTGAATATAAGGTGTGGTCTTGGTAGAAGATGTTGCGCTCTTTGGCAAATCAATTGAGTAGCCAAAGCAATTCGCTCATCGAAAAACACCATTCCATTCTTGGGTGGGAACATCAAGAAAACGTGCAAGTTAATAAAATTCAACCTGTGGAGGAATCAACGACTTCTGCGATGTGAATTTTGGGGAATTAAATCCGTGAGAAGCGTGAAAAGGAAAAATCAACAGAACTTAACCATTAAGAAGCACACCAGTTGAAGTTTACATGAAAGTTCTAGAGAAAAACGACAATGATAGTCATATTCTGCCGCACCAATTCGCCATATGGATAGAGCACGCGCCTCTTTAGTTTGTTTGTAGCGGTTGTGGATTATTATGAGGCGTCATGGCGTGGTGTGACCGTGGGTGTCAGATACTGCTGACCATCGTGGGCGCTTTTACAGCTTTCAGTCTGATGACAATAGCTATTGGGACCGACTACTGGCTCTATTCTCGGGCGTACATATGTAACGCCACCAATGTCACCACGGACGACATGCAACCCAAGAAAACTAGAGGCGACCTGACGCACTCCGGGCTGTGGCGGATTTGTTGTATAGAAGGTACTTTGTCAGCTTTCTGGTGTATTCTTTTGAGGTTTTTGCATTTGGTTAATACAGGAAAGTATCTGATAAATGAATAATTAAAGTGCGTAAAAGTAGCACATGTTTAGTTTGTGGCACCAGTTTTTAGTTAGTATAGTGTATTATGATACGACTTTGTGTGTTGGGGGCGTTTGAGGAATCACTTAGGTGACAAAACCTTTTTGTCTACACTGAAATAAACTGTCCATGCACAGAGTGAAAAGTTGTTAGAGCGTTTGATAGAACGCGAAGCGCAGCTGGAGGTGTAGGCTACTCGTACACGTAAACTCAGTGATTGTGGGCGCGTTATACCATTATGTATCCCTGTGCGTAATGCAATGTAGTAGGCCTACTTGATATTTTTGCTTCGGATATGACGTGGCCTTGTTACCATATACTGTACATGCATAATGCACGGCTGTATGGAAGTGTGCAATAAAACTAATTCATAGCCTACTCAACCCGTTTATAATCAATGGCTTTCTTTTAGGAGTGCAAAACTACGAGTTCAACTTCAGACTTTTTAGATGCACTTCTCCAAACGGTGGTTCTTTGTCCATCCAGTTCAGTGTATGTGATGCTGTTGCTTGGCAACTACACCTAAGAAATTGCTATGGAAACATGAGTGAGATTTAGAAATAGAGCTATCTGCAAATACGTTTCTAAGTGTATGTTTTTCACCAACAAGAGATGGAACGAATAGATAAGTTACTTTGCTAAGAGAGTTGCACAGCAATGAAAGATTCAGTCAACTTAATTTATATTGTCTACCCATTTGAGGCAGGTGCTGAGCATTGTATCTATCGATACATCTTAATCAATACGATCAATCCGTTAAGTGGTATCACATCCAGATCAATATAGCATCTAAATGACATAATGGATAATTAATCGATGTTGGATCTCTACTTTTCCCCACCAAACCCCAGTCATTTACTCTTCTCAATTGAAGTAGCCACTAGCCAGCTCTTCCATATTACTTGCGTCACTGGCTAAATCAACTACGTTAATAAATATGCAGCAGCTAACCGCTGTAGCTAGTGTTGAGATTAATAGATTGTTCTCCAGCGAACTGCAAGCGAACTGAAGTGCACTTAAGTAAATTGGCCAGGGGAAAGATGGACACTTTCACTTAACATTTTCCTTATCAAACCTTGCTATATGATACAAAAGCGATTTGTTAGGTAAATGTTACTTGGCGTTATTTCTTCTGTAGGCTAGCAAGTGAAGCATTGAGTAAAACGCGTTTCTTCAAAGTCGAATCAAGTGCGCATGAAGTTGCTAGAAATCGAGCCTGCTGGTTTGGTGCTGTCCATTGTGCGTGGTGCTGAAACGTGTATTCACAAAGCGCAGCGGAAAGCGATGACTCCCTTGAGAGAATATTAACGCCACTGGAGAAGACCATTTCAACTTCCACAGTCAATATGTTTTGAGTAACAGCATGAATTACAAGCTACAGACTGATAAGTTACATTATTCAGTGGCAAAGAAGAATACTAACACACACACACACACACACAGAACGAGAGAGAGAGAGCAAGAGAGAGAGTGCGAGAAGCCAAGTTTGACAAAAAATAAAATTCTCCCTCATTGCTATTCCATGCATGTTCACAGCTAGGCAACACAATGTCAAGTGTCAACATTACCCAAAATCCTCTTTCCATTTCTCCACCCTTTGTACTTTTCCATACCTTTTATCCAACCCCTATCATGACATAACATATATGTAGCCGACTATAACTTACTAAATTGGCCTCACACTGCTCTCCTCTTTAACGAAGTGTTCCAAATGGAAAGCTCTTTATTTAGTGCCTTGTAAAACAAAATGTTCTTCGCTGCGGGAGAGCACAAGGGAGGCTTTTAAGACGTGCACGGAACGACTTGAGTCTTGTTCCCAACTCGCCTTAAAATCAAACAAGAACTCCCACTTAACCAGCGCTTCCCTCCTGCGTTTCTCTCTATGTCGACGCGAGACGAGATGACGCACTTAATAGTGAGAGAGAGCGACAAAGTGGGAGGGGTCTTAGTTCCTTCTTAGTGGATAGACACCTGTTGAATGACTATCAATCTCTCTTTCAGATGAGTTCTTTCTTTGTGTTATTGAATGGCTTTTGATTTTGAATAGCTATTGTTGCTTGCCAGACTGAATAAGAAATACTTCTTGATGATCATGAGGAAGATGCATGGGTCTTGTTGGTTGTTTTGTTCTGTGAGGTAACTGTTGAATGATGTTTGTAATAAGCAAAAGGGGGTTTGTGAGAGACTGTTTATAGCTAGCAAAACACATTTTTGAGGTTTTAAAACATTGTGTTGTGTTTTTTGTATATGCATGAGCACGCGCACCAGTCCCTGTATGAATGCATTAGTAAAATGTGAAAGGGCTCCTCTGAGATGTAGGCATGAAATGTGCTTCTTGGGCACCAGGAGGAGGTTGCCATGGCAAAGCTATGCTGAGTAATAAAGGATGCACTGTTGTGTCGCAAGCAAACAGACTGGGTGTCCACTAGTTACCACAGCCACAAAGTCAAAATTGGCTATATTGTAAAAATTGAGTTCTGGTCTTAATTTAAGATTAGGCATAATGTTAGCAGTGAGGTTAAGGTTATTGTTAGATTCAAGATCACATTTTAAGAAGAGAAATAGAAGGGTTTATGACTCTGGTAACTTGTGTCGACCGACAGACAGGGGAGAAAGAGTCTCTCTCTCTCTCTCTCTCTCTCTCTCTCTCTCTCTCTCTCTCTCTCTCTCTCTCTCTCTCTCTCTCTCTCTCTCTCTCTCTCTCTCTCTCTCTCTCTCTCTCTCTCTCTCTCTCTCTCTCTCTCTCTCTCTCTCTCTCTCTCTCTCTCTCTCTCTCTCTCTCTCTCTCTCTCTCAGCAATTTGAGATCAGCTTGGCCGGGATTCAATCAAAGACACATTGTCAACAAACGCATTGCACTTTACTTTTAAATGTAATTTACACCTGAGCTGACATCCACATTGTTTACTGTCAATGTCACATCTATGAACATCAGGGAAATTGTCTTTAAAAGTTTACATTTATGGCATGACTGCTATTGGGGGTACTCACCTCAGAGCCTGCAGGTCCAAGACTACTGCTAGTTTCCCTTTTCCATGGTACTAGTTTTGATTGTTTAAAATAAAATGTAATTTGTCACATGCGCGGAATGCAACAGGTGTAGACTTTACCGCAAAATGCTTACTTACGAACCCTTTCCCAACAACGCAGTTAAAAAGTACGAAAATTAGCTAATAAAAATATAAAATAGTAACAGTATAACAATAATGATGCTATATACAAGGAGTACCGGTATCGAGTCAATGTGCTGGGGTATGAGGTAGTTGAGGTAATATGTACTGTAGGTAGGGGTAAAAGTGAATAGGCAATCAGGATAGATAATAAACAGAGTAGCAGCAGCGTATGTGGAGAGTGTGTTTTGTTTGTGTGAGCATATGTAGTGTGTGTTGGAGTGTCAGTGTAAGTATGTGTGAATGTGGGGGTAGATTCCAGTGAGTGTGCATAGAGTCAGTGCAAAAAAGTGTCAATGCAGTAGTCCGGGTAGCCAATTAAAGTCACTGATTGGCCATAGATTCCACTCACCTGGTGTCCTGAATCAGTTCCTGATTAGAGGGGAAGAATAACAATCAGCAGTGTCTTGGAGATACCAATCATAGAAATAGAATCACCACACACAGACCAATAAACCACTTAAAAGACATGTTTACATAACTATCGTCTCTCATAAATGATTGATATCTGTTTTGGAGTGAATTAAGTCAGAGCGTGAAGTAAGTCCCTGTTCATTCGCATACTTGACTTGAGTTCCCAACCTCTGGGTGAGGCAGCAATTTCAGTGGAAAGTGAGAAACGTTTCAATATTCATGTCATCCCCATGTTTTATTCTCTTAAAAGTGCAGAGAACATTTTCTTAACCAAGAGTCAAACTCTTTGAATGGAAGGTGCCTTAGGGCTGAAAAACATCAGAACTCTTTTGTGGGTGTGCAGACTGACGTTCCTGTCCTCAGTTGGTTTCAAATATGGGGGTGAAACTAAGCTCGCTACGTCTAGGGGTCCTAGGTCTACCTAAATTGTCCATAATCTGATATAAATGTGTTCATTTCACGTGAGAAGTCAGTTAAGCAATGCATGTGTCCTTATGGCAGACAGTGTACTCGGCAGGGTCCAGGGTAAGCTTGGTCCACCAGGCCAAGCAGGTTATCAATGTTCATGAAAAGAAACAATCAATCAATCAAATGTATTTATAAAGCCCTTTTTACATCAGCAGATGTCACAAAATGCTATACAGAAACCCAGCCTAAAACCCCAAACAGCAAGCAATGCAGATGTAGAAGCATGGTGGCTAGGAAAAACTCCCTAGAAAGGCAGGAACCTAGGAAGAAACCTGGAGAGGAACCAGGCTCTGAGGGTTGGCCAGTCCTCTTCTGACTGTGCCGGGTGGAGATTATAGGAGTACATGGCCATTTAAGGCCATATTGTTCTTCAAGATGATTCAATGTTCATAGATGACCCGCAGGGTCAAATAATAATCACAGTGGTTGTAGAGGGCGTAACAGGTCAGTACCTCAGGAGTAAATTTACATTTAAAATGTAAATGTAAATGTCAGTTGGCTTTTTATAGCCGAGCATTCAGAGGTCGAGACAGCAGGTGCGGTAGAGAGAGAGAAAGAGTCAAAAACAGCAGGTCCGGGACAAGGTAGCATGTCCGGTGAACAGGTCAGGGTTCCCTAACCGCAGGCAGAACAGTTGAAACTGGAGCAGCAGCATGACCAGGTGGACTGGGGACAGCCAGGAGTCATCAGGCCAGGTAGTCCTGAGGCATGGTCCTAGGGCTCAGGTCCTCCTGGGGGGGAAGGAGAGAGGGAGAGAGAGAGAATTAGAGGGAGCATACTTAAATTCACACACGGGCATATCAAATGAAAAGTGTCCAAGCAAACACAGGAAAATGCTTCCGGGATGGGAGGCTACTCAATTTACCTCTCACTCCACCATTTACTGTCAATAACTTGCACCTACCTGTAAGCAAGGGTTGGAACCGGTTCAGAACAGAAAACCAGAAAATACATTTGTAGTAACAGAATCAGAACCGGGAACGAAAGTGATATATACTGTGCCGGAACAGAACCGAACCGTTATTTTAAAAGCATGGGAACCAGTTAATAATGTTAATTTTACAGCTTCTACCCCCAAGCCATAAGACTGCAGGTTGGAACAGGCAGGTTCCAACCCCTGCCTGTGAGCAATTACTCTTTCTTAACCCTGTTGGCACTTTAAATGACCTAGCCTGGCCACTGCTGCCCCTAGTGGTGGGATGTGTATATTGAAAATAGACTGTCTAACTGTGTACACTCTAACCGCTAGAATACCTAATTTCCTAGCAGTGATAGAAAATGTCCCTTGCAGATTGACAATCCTTTTAAATAAATGAATAATTCACAGGTTAAATTATTTGTTTTGTATGGAAATCAGTGGGGTAACAACAAAATAATCAGCATTATAATAGGCATCTCTTGTTTGGCAATCAATTTGTATTGTCATTTTTAATTATGACAATTAAGCAACCCCAATGTACGGTAAATATGCAATCTCTAAGACTTAGTGAGTGCCTTTACAGCTCAACACAGAAGTGCATTGAGTATTGTGAACCATTTTAGCTTCACTTCCACTGTGACATGTCATGAGGCATAATATATTTTTCTAATGTGCAGACATTGTTCATGTACAACCATTGTTGAATTAGTATAGTGTTGTTGTATAGTGTTCTCTCAACTCTCACTTACCTTACCTGCTACGCCCCCTATGGACATTATTTATCCTGCTGCTCCCCTGCATGTTGGAGTTCGAAGCCTAAGTTTTTCACTGTACCTTGCAGTCACACCTGCAACCCTGTACATGTGACTATTAAACAATCTGAATCTATGCTCTATTGGAGTTAACACATACAGTACCAGTCAAAAGTTTGGAAACACCTACTCATTCCAGGGTTTTTCTTTATTTTTACTATTTTCTACATTGTAGAATAATAGTGAAGACATCAAAACTATGAAATAACACATATGGAATCATGTAGTAACCAAAGAATTGTTAAACAAATCAAAATTGATTTTATATTTGAGATTTTTCAAATAGCCACCCTTTGCCTTGATGACAGCTTTGCACACTCTTGGCATTCTCTCAACCAGCTTCATGAGGTAGTCACCTGGAATGCATTTCAATGAACAGGTGTGCCTTGTTAAAAGTTAATTTGTGGAATTTCTTTCCTTCTTAATGTGTTTGAGTCAGTCAGTTGTGTTTTGACAAGATAGGTGGAGGGGGGTATACAGAAGATAGCCCTATTTGGTAAAAGACCAAGTCCATATTATGGCAAGAACATCAGTACTTTAAGACATGAAGGTCAGTCAATGCGGAACATTTCAAGAACTTTGAAAGTTTCTTCAAGTGCAGTCGCAAAAACCATCAAGTGCAATGATGAAACTGGCTCTCATGAGGACCACCACAGGAATGGAAGACCCAGAGTTACCTCTGCTGCAGAGGATACGTTCATTAGAGTTACCAGCCTCAGAAATTGCAGCCCAATAAATGCTTCACAGTGTTCAAGTAACAGACACATCTCAACATCAACTGTTCAGAGGGGACTGTGTGAATCAGGCCTTCATGGTCGAATTGCTGAAAAGAAACCACTACTAAAGGACACCAATAATAAGAAGAGACCTGCTTGGGCCAAGAAACACGAGCAATGGACATTAGACCGGTGGAAATGTCTCCTTTGGTCTGGAGTCCACATTGGAGATTATTGGTTCCAACCGCCGAGTCTTTGTGAGACTGTCTGTGATTTATTTAGAATTCAAGGCACACTTAACCAGCATGGCTACCAGAGCATTCTACAGCGCTACACCATCCCATCTGGTTTGGGCTTAGTGGGACTATAATTTGTTTTTCAACAGGACAATGACCCAACACACATCCAGGCTGTGTAAGGGCTACTTTACCAAGACAGAGAGTGATGGAGTGCTGCATCAGATGACCTGGCCTCCACAATCCCCTGACCTCAATCCAATTGAGATGGTTTGGGATGAGTCGGACCGCAGAGTAAAGGACAACAAGTGCTCAGCTTATGTGGGAACTCCTTCAAGACTGTTGGAAAAGCATTCCAGGTGAAGCTGGCTGAGAGAATGCCAAGAGTGTGCAAAAATGTCATCAAGGCAAAGGGTGGCTATTTGAAGAATCTCAAATATAAAATATATTTTGATTTGTTTAACACTTTTTTGTTTACTACATGATTCCATATGTGTTATTTCATAGTTTTGATGTCTTCACTATTATTCTACAATGTAAAAAAAAATGTAAAAATAAAGAAAAACCCTTGAATTAGTAGGTGTGTGTCACGCCCTGGCTCTGGGGACTCTTAAAAGTTGAGCCAGGGTGTGTAGTGTCTATGTTGTAGTTTCTACGTTTTTTGTTCTAGCTCGTGTTTTCTATGTTGGCCAGGGTGGTTCCCAATCAGAGGCAGCTGATTCTCGTTGTCTCTGATTGGGAACCATACTTAGGCAGCCTGTTTTGCACAGTTGATTGTGGGATCTTGTTCTGTATAGGTTTGTGTTGGTGAACCTTTAGACTTCACGTATCGTTTTGTTCATGTTGGAAAGTACTCATTAAAAGATGTACGCCTATCACGCTGCGCCTTGGTCTGCCTCTTACAACGATCGTGACAGTGTGTCCAAAGTTTTAACTGGTAGTGTATATATATAAAAAATCATTAGCCATGTTTCAAATGTCCACTAACCTGCATGAGCTGGAATCCACTTCTCGACCCTTCTCTGTGAAGTGTGCACTGTTTTATAACAGACTTTCTGTGGTTCTTTTGACTCCACAGGAATCTACAAAGGAAGCTGTCTTCGGATCAATCACTTCCCAGAAGATAACAACTATGACACAGACAGCTCGGAATACATCTTACGTAAGTGCTTGTCTCCCGCCATCACATCCGGATGTCTTTTCATCCTTTGTCATCGTGTGTAAAGCACACAATGCCCATAGATACTCAATGGTTGCCCATAGATACTCAATGGTTGCCCATAGATACTCAATGGTAGCCAGTGGACATGGGGTGCTTTATCTGTCATAACTCTCTTGGCCCTGGCCCATAACAGCATGATGTCATGAGAGTAATTGGAGCTATGTAGAGACAGACTGTGATGGCATAAGTCCTGGGTTGATATAGAGCCATCAGTGGTGAAGAAATTACCCAATTTTCATACTTGAGTAAAAGTAAAGTTACGTAAATAGAAAATGACTCAAGTAAAAGTGAAAGTCACCCAGTAAAATACTACTTGAGTAAAAGTCTAAAAGTATTTGGTTTTAAATATACTTAAGTATCAAAAGTAAATGTATAAATAATTTCAAATTCCTTATATTAAGCAAACTATTTTTTTTACAGATAGACAGGCGCACACTCCAACATTGACATAATTTACATAAGTTAGGGAGTCCGCCAGATCAGATGCAGAAGGGATGACCAGGGATTTTCTCTTGATAAGTGTGTGAATTGGACTAGTTCCCTGTTTTGCTAAGCATTCAAAATGTAACGAGTACTTTTGGGTGTCAGGGAAAATCAATGGAGTAAAAAGTACGTTATTTTCTTTAGGAATGTAGTGGAGTAAATGTTGTCCAAATATAAATAGTAAAGTACAGATACCCCAAAAAACGACTTAAGTAAAAATGCTTTAAAGTACTACTTAAGTACTTTACACCACTGAGAACTGTGTTTAAGAGTGGTGTGAGTAAGCAGAGGGTGTCTCCAGTATGACTGATAGAGGGTGTGCTAACCGCTGCTAGCACTCTGCCTGCTGTGTATTGGCAACACTCTTACAAAAATAAATGTATAAAACGATGCTGTCATTTTTATAGAACTAAGAAAAAAGGGCTTGTGTCATAGTTTTATTTAACTTTTAAAAAATAAACTTCAAAACTGTGTGTTAGTGACGATGCTAAAATGTTCTAGTCCTTTACATGTGTTGGCTACATGCATGTAATGCAATAGCAGCCAAAATGGTGCACACTTCTCTGTACATCCATAATGGATTGACACCAGAAAATGCACAGATAGTGAGTTAGTGACGATGCTAAATGTGCTAATGCTGTAAACATGCTAATCATCCTAAACATACTAATGTTGTAGTCATGCTAACATTGTAAACATGCTAACCATCCTAACTGCTATGTACTACACAGGTATAGTGCGGGCCTCCAGCCTCTTCCCAATTCTGAGCAACATCTTGTTGTTGCTGGGAGGACTGTGTGCCGGGGCTGGGAGGATCTACAGCAATAGGAACAACATCCTGCTCAGCGCCGGCATCCTGTTTGTGGCTGCAGGTAGGTGGCATCACACAGCTATTGACAATATTGCAATGGCGAATCCCTGCATATTTAGCATTGCCTTTGAGTTGACATTACCCACTAATTTATGTTTACATATACTGTATAGATTTTTGAAAACACTAAGCTACTATATGGGCAAAGCCCTACAAGTCCACCTCTCAGTTCTACCTCTTTCTCTATGTATCTCCTCAGGTCTAAGCAACATCATCGGCATCATCGTCTACATCTCCAGTAATGCCGGTGACCCCAGCGACAAGAAGGACGAGGACAATAAGGCCAGCTATGGATACGGCTGGTCTTTCTACTTCGGAGCTCTGTCCTTCATCGTGGCCGAGTCCGTCGGCGTTCTCGCTGTCAACATCTACATCGAGAAGAACAAGGAAACGCGGTGCCGGGCGAGGCGTGAGTTCATCAAGACCACCTCGTCCAGCTCGCCCTACTCCCGTATCCCTAGTTACCGTTACCGGCGGCGACGCTCCCGTTCTAGTTCCCGCTCCACCGACCCGTCCCGAGAGACCTCACCCGTTGGGGTGAAGATGGGAGGAGGAGGGGGAGCAGGCGTAGGAAGTGGAGCAAGCTTTGGGATGCCCATGGGTGGGATCTCCATGTACGCCCTCAGTAGGGACTCTATGAAAAGTGGGATAGCTGGGTACTGTAGTCCAGAGCGTGACACAAGCTTCCTGCAGGTCCACAACTGCTTCCAGAAAGATCTGAAGGAGGGTGTGAACAGGAGAACGACACCCGTATGAGCGTTGGAATGCATCTCTAAACTTGGTAGGATACAGGAGACTTCACAAAACTGTAAAGGAAACAGTTGGACAGCACAGGATCCAGGATCATTGTGGCAACTACAATACCCAGACTATCTTCCATGTTGAAAGGTCATAGTTCATATGATGGAGTGTGTCTTTTCTTTCGTATAACACATTTCAGTCTGTCTTTGTTTGGATGTGGAGGAGAAACTTTGGTAAAGCTACTATAAGTTCATTTACAAAAAGACTACAGAAACCCAGACCTTTAGTAGCAATGCTTTTGTTATACAAAAAAAGTGTTTTGCATATCCCACAACAAATGGTCGTCATATCTTGTTGTTTTGATGTTGTTAAGTGATAACTCACTGGAGGGGTTTGATTTTGCCATTGCAACTGGTGCTATACACTTTCAACAACTTTGAATATTCTGATTACACTCTTAGAAAAAAGGGTTCTTCGGCTGTCCCTATAGGAGAACCCTTTTTGGTTCCAGGTAGAACCCCATGTGGAAAGGGTTCTATACTGAACAAAAATGTGAACGCAACATGTAAAGTATTGGTCCCATGTTTCACGAGCTGAAATAAAAGATCCCAGAAATGTTCCATAAGCACAAAAACCTTATTTCTCAAATGTTGTGCACAAATTTGTTTACATTCCTGTTAGTAAACATTTCTCCTTTGCCAAGATAATCCATCTACCTGACAGGTGGGGCATATCAAGAAGCTGATTAAACAGCATGATCATTACACATGCGCACCTTGTGCTGGGGACAATAAAAGGCCACTCTAAAATGTGCAGTTTTGTCAAACAACACAATGCCAAAGATGTCTCAAGTTTTGAGGGAGCGTGCAATTGACATGCTGACTGCAGGAATGTCCACCAGAGCTGTTGCTAGAGAATTTAATGTTCATTTCTCTACCATAAGCCGCCTCATACGTCGTTTTAGAGAATTTGGCAGTACGTCCAACCGGCCTCACAACTGCAGACCACGTGTAACTACGCCAGCCCATGACCTGCACATCCGGCTTCTTCATCTGCGGGATCGTCTGAGACCAGCCATCCAAACAGCTGATGAAACAGGAGTATTTCTGTCTGTAATAAAAACCTTTTGTGGGGAAAAACTCATTCTGATTGGCTGGGCCTGGCTCCCCAGTGGGTGGGCCTGGCTCCCTAGTGAGTGGGCCTATGCCCTCCCAGGCCAACCCATGGCTGCACCCCATTCATGTGAAATCCATAGATTAGGACCTAATTTATTTATTTAAATTCACTGATTTCCTTATATGAACTCTAACTCAATAAAATCGTTGAAATTGTTGCATGTTGCGTTTATATTTTTGTTTAGTATACATGAATCCCAAAAGGGTTCTACCTGGAACTAAAAAGGGTTATTCAAAGGGTTCTGTGATGCGTGTGATAGAAGTCAGGCGCAGGAGAGTAATATGCATCCAAAGAGTTTATTCTGTCGATAAACAGTTGCGCAAGCATGTGACAACAAAACTCAGGCACAGGGGAAATATCTACCCTGGCAACAACAAGGTCAGGGTAGCTCAACCGAACTACACACAGCTCACTACAAACAATCACCCACACAGACAAGGAAGCAGAGGGAACCCTTATACAATGACTAATTGGGGATAAGAACCAGGTGTGTGTGATTAATTAGACAAGTGGAGTGATGATAAATGGATCGGCAGCAGCTAGTAAGCCGGTGACGACGAACGCCAAAACCTGCCCGAACAAGAAGGGGAGGCAGCCTTGGCGGAATTCGTGACAGTACCCCCCCTTGACGCGCGGCTCCTCTGGGACGGCCAGGAGGACGCGGAGCAGGGCGAGCCGGATGGCGACGGTGGAAATCCCATAACATGGAGGGATTGAGGATATCCCTCACTGGAACTCAGCACCGTTCCTCCGGACCGTACCCCTCCCACTCCACGAGGTACTGAAGGCCCCCCACCCGACGCCTCGAATCCAGGATGGAACGGACCGAGTACGCCGGGGCCCTCTCGATGTCCAGAGGAGGTGGAGGGACCTCCCACACCTCAGACTCCTGGAGCGGACCAGCTACCACCGGCCTGAGGAGAGACACATGAAACGAGGGGTTAATACGGAAATCAGGGGGAAGTAATAACCTATATGTGACCTCGTTGACTCTCCTCAGGACTTTGAACGGTCCCACAAACCTCGGGCTCAGCTTCCGGCAGGGCAGGCGGAGGGGCAGATTCCGGGTCGAGAGCCAGACCCGATCCCCCGGTACAAAGACGGGGGCCTCACTGCGGTGGCGGTCAGCGTTGGCCTTCTGACGACGCACAGCACATTGGAGGTGAACGTGGGCAGCATCCCATGTCTCCTCCGCACGCCGAAACCAGTCATCCACTGCAGGAGCCTCGGTCTGGCTCTGGTGCCACAGTGCCAGAACCGGTTGGTAACCTAGAACACACTGGAAAGGCATTAGGTTAGTGGAGGTATCGAGTTCTGGGCATATTCTGCCCATGGCAAGAACACCGACCACTCCCCCGGCCGGTCCTGGCAGTAGGACCGCAGGAACCTACCCACGTCCTGATTTACCCGTTCCACCTGCCCATTACTCTCGGGGTGGAACCCAGAGGTCAGGCTGACCGAGACCCCCAGACGTTCCATGAACGCCTTCCAGACCTTGGATGTGAACTGGGGACCTGAGTCAGACACTATATCTTCTGGTACCCCGTAGTGCCTGAAGACGTGAGTAAACAGGGCCTCCGCAGTCTGCAGGGCCGTGGGGAGACCGGGCAGAGGAAGGAGGCAGCAGGACTTTGAGAAGCGGTCCACAACGACCAGGATGGTGGTGTTACCTTGGCAGAGGGGAAGATCAGTCAGAAAATCAATGCTAAGGTGAGACCATGGTCGTTGTGGAACTGGTAATGGTTGTAGCTTATCCGCTGGGAGGTGCCTAGGTGCATTACTCTGGGCGCACACCGAGCAGGAGGAGACGTACACCCTCACGTCCTTAGCCAAGGTAGGCCACCAGTACTTTCCGCTCAGGCAGCGCACTGTCCGACCGATACCTGGGTGACCAGAGGAGGGTGACATGTGTGCCCAGAAGATCAGACGATCACGGATAAGAGCAGGCACGTACTGCAGCCCACCTGTACACTGCGGTGGAGATGGATCTGTGCGTAATGCCTGCTCTATATCCGCGTCCATCGCCCATACTACCGGCGCCACAATGCGGGAGGCCGGGAGTATGGTGGTGTTGTCTCTGGGCCTCTCTTCTGTGTCATACAGCCAGGACAGTGTGTCTGCCTTTACGTTCTTTATACCCGGAATGTATGACAATGTAAAATCAAACCGGGTGAAGAATAGGGCCCACCTGGCCTGGTGAGGATTCAGCCTCCTCGCTACCCGGATGTACTCCAGGTTACGGTGGTCCGTCCAGACGAGGAAAGGGTGTTTCGCCCCTTTGAGCCAATGCCTCCACACGGTCAAAGCTCGGACAACAGCCAACAGCTCCCGATCACCAACGTCCTAGTTCTGCTCCGCTGGGCTGAGCTTCTTTGAGAAGAAAGCACAAGGGCGGAGCTTGGGTGGCGTGCCCGAGCGTTGGGATAGGACAGTGCCCATCCCTACCTCGCACGCATCCACCTCCACCACAAACGGTAGTGATGGATCGGGGTGGGCTAGTACCGGAGCTGAGGTGAACAGACCCTGCAGTCTCCTGAAGGCCAGAGCCGCCTCAGCAGACCAGCGGGGCCAGGACGGCCCACCCTTCAACAGGGATGTGATGGGAGCTGCGACTTTTCCAAAGCCCCGGATAAACCTTCGATAGTAGTTGGCAAAGCCAAGGAATCGCTGCACCTCCTTAACCGTGGTTGGAGTCGGCCAACTACGCACGGCTAAAATGCGATCTCCCTCCATCTCCACCCCTGAGGTGGAAATGCGGTATCCAAGGAAGGAGATGGACTGCTGGAAAAACACTTCTCTGCCTTAGCATAAAGGTCATTCTCCAACAGTCGGGCCAGCACCTTGCAAACCAGGGACACATGCTCAGTGTGAGTAGCGGAATACACCAGGATGTCATCGATGTAGACCACTACACCGCGACCAAGCATGTCCCGAAACACCTCGTTCACAAAGGTCTGGAAAACTGAGGGAGCATTCATCAAACCATAGGGCATCACCAGGTATTCATAATGCCCCGTGGTTGTGCTGAATGCTGTCTTCCACTCATCTCCCTCTCGGATACGCACCAGGTTGTACGCACTCCTGAGATCCAATTTGGTGAAGAAGCACGCCCCATGCATCGATTCAACCACTGAAGGAATGAGGGGGAGAGGATAACTAAATCTGATTGTCTCCCAGTTCAGTGGTCGATAATCAATGCACGGACGCAGACCTCCGCACTTCTTCACAAAGAAGAAACTCGAGGAGGTGGGTGAAGTGGAGGGACATATGTCCCTGGCGCAGGGACTCGCTGACATATGTCTCCATAGCCACTGTTTCCGCCTGTGACGGGGTATATATGACTCCTGGGAGGTACAGCGTCTACCCTGAGGTTTATCGCGCTATCCCCCGCCCGGTGAGGTGGTAACTTAGTCACCTGCGTTTTAGAGAACGCTTACGCCAGATTGCGGTATTCGGGGGGAATGCACACGGTGGAGGTACTATCTGGACTTTCCACCGTGGTTGCACCAACGGAAACATCTAGACACCTACCCTGACACTCACGCAACCACCCCGTGAGAGCCCTCTGCGGCCATGAGAAGGTGGGGTTGTGGAGTGCTAACCAAAGGATACCTAATGTGACAGGGAAAGCAGGAGATTCAATAATCGAAAATATCACCTGCTCAAAATGATTCTCCTGGGTGATCATGGTGACTGGTATAGTGACTTCCGTAACAAATCCGGACCCTAATGGTCGACTATCGAGTGCTCTGAGGGGACGTGGAATGGAAATGGAATCAATGAAATGCCTATCCATAAAGTACCCAGCTGCGCCTGAATCGACTAGCGCCTTACACTGGCGAACTACCATGTGATTGGGAAAGTGGATAGGTAGGGTACAGTGTGCAACAGAGGGCTATGAACAAGTGTGGGTGTTCGATACCTGGGGTGATGCGTGAGTACCCTGCCTTCCGCCTCCAGGCCCAAAAAAACGTTGACTGCGATGTGTGGTGGATTGTCCCTTCGTGCCACCAGAGTGGCACTGTCGCTGTCCTCCTCCGCTCTCTCGACCGGCGGCTCCACCCAGCTCCATTGGCTCGAGGTCAGAGTCTTCCGGGGTGGAAACGGGCAGATCCCTACCAGGATGTACTCTGGCTACCAGCAGGTTGTCCAACCGAATGGCCATGTCCAGCAGTTTATCAAAGGACAACATGGTGTCCCGGCAGGCTAGCTCCCGTCGGACGTCTTCCCGCAGATGGCACCGGAAATGGTCGATCAGTGCCCGCTCGTTCCACCCGGACCCCGCTGCCAGCGTCCGAAACTCCAACGCAAAGTCCTGCGCTGTCCTCGTCCCCTGCCTCAGGTGGACCAGTCGCTCACCTGCCTCTCGACCCTCGGGCGGGTGGTCGAATACCGCCCGAAAGAGGCGAGCGAACTCGCTGTAGTCCTCCAAAGCGGCTCCTCCTTCATTCCACACCGCGTTGGCCCACTCCAGGGCACTCCCGCAGACTCCGGAAACGAGGACGGACACCTTCTCCCGCTCCGATGGTGCCGGCCTGATGCTGGCGAAGTAAAGCTCCAATTGGAGGAGGAATCCCTGGCACAGCGCCGCTGTCCCCTCAAACGCCCGTGGTCGGGATATCTGGATCCCTCCTGGTGCTGGGGTGTACAGTGAGGGAAAAAAGTATTTGATCCCCTGCTGATTTTGTACGTTTGCCCACTGACAAAGAAATTATCAGTCTATAATTTTAATGGTAGGTTTATTTGAACAGTGAGAGACAGAATAACAACAACAAAAATCCAGAAAAACGCATGTCAAAAATGTTATAAATTGATTTGCATTTTAATGAGGGAAATAAGTATGTTGCTCTGGATAAGAGCGTCTGCTAAATGACTAAAATGTAAATAACATTTTTGACATGCGTTTTTCTGGATTTTTTTGTAGTTATTCTGTCTCTCACTGTTCAAATAAACCTACCATTAAAATTATTGACTGATCATTTCTTTGTCAGTGGGCAAACGTACAAAATCAGCAGGGGATAAAATACTTTTTTCCCTCACTGTAGGTGGCTGGATCCGGTTGGCCAGCTGGTCTCGACAGATCGGGTCTGCTCCTCTCCAGGCGTTGGACTACCTGACCAACCCGATCCATCGCTTCCCCCAAGCTGGCCAGCATCGTGGAGTGCTCCTGGACCGGTGCCACGACTCCAGGCATGCGCTCTTCTCCCGCTGACTCCATAGCGGGTGGGTGATTCTGTGATGCGTGTGATAGAAGGAGTCAGGCGCAGGAGAGTAACATGCATCCAAAGAGTTTATTCCGTCGATAAACAGTTGCGCAAGCATGCGACAACTCAGGCACAGGGGAAATATCTACCCTGGCAACAACACGGTAAGGGTAGCTCAACCGAGCTACACACCGCTCACTACAAACAATCACCCACACAGACAAGGAAGCAGAGGGAACCCTTATACAATGACTAATTGGGGATAAGAACCAGGTGTGTGTGATTAATTAGAGAAGACAAGTGGAGTGATGATAAATGGATCGGCAGCAGCTAGTAAGCCTGTGACGACGAACGCCGAAACCTGCCCGAACAAGGAGGGGAGGCAGCCTCGGCGGAAGTCCTGACAGGTTCACATATGGGGACAGCTGAAGAACCCTTTTAGGTTCTAGATAATACCTTTTTTTCTAAAACCTGGGAATTTTGGTAAACTTACTAGAATTTTGCAACACTAATCCTTCTCTCCAACTGTCATGTGATACTCATCTATCTATCTATCTATCTATCTGTCTGTCTGTCTGTCTGTCTGTCTGTCTGTCTGTCTGTCTGTCTGTCTGTCTATCTATCCTCTGTGGTCTTTGTATTGGAGGGAACTGCTGTACCTATATGCTACGTATGTTTGTACTATGATCTGACCCACTGCCATACTCTTACTATTAGTACATATCCAAATACAAACCGTTTGTCGATTGAAAATAAGTAAGGGGAAGCTGTATTGGTATTAACTCATTTACACCCTTATGAAGCATTACCTATTAGGGATATTACATAAAAGCATTTATGTTGTTATATCTTATCTAACGCCATAAAGTCATCAGTGTCCACAAATAGAGGTGAGATCACACTGTAGGCTATGTCTTGTTGTTTATGAATCTACCTATTAATCATGTGCTTCTGTAGACGACTTTGTGTATGGCAAGCTCCACGTAGAAGTTAGCCATAGGCACAGATCTAGCATCAGCTTACCAAAATCCTAACCATGAGGCGAGAAAACGCAAAACTGACCTTGGATCAGCATCTTGAGAAAGTGTCATGCCCTTATGTGTTGGAAAACTAAAGCCTTGTTCACATTGGCAGTTTGAAGTGACTACTCGAATCTGTTCTTTTTCCTGCAGTCTGAACAGCCAGAAAGCACATGGAATCAGATATTTCAAGCCACATTTCAAACCACCTCCATAGTGTAAGAACGCTTTAAGTGTTCTTACACTAAGATTTAGAACATTCAAAACAACTGGGAAACATCCATGGAAGGCATTGCTGTCACTTTAACTTGCTACATAACTTCTGAGTGATCGGAAGTACGAGCACCACACACACGTTGTTAGTATGACAACTAGCGTAGCCATGTCAGCAAATGACTTCTGTCTGAACACACACAAATCTGATTTGGTAACTTGCTGTGGACAGTCAATATTCCAAAACGGATTTGAAAACAAAATTGATTTGAGCATTAAGGCCTGCGGTGTGAACAAGGCTTAAAAGGCCCCTATTCAGAGTAAACTTGTCACAAATAGGTTTGACGCTAAACCTTCCTTTAAATTGGATCTTCTGTGTAGCACAGCACACAACCTTCTTCCCACAAACGCCACATTGTTCATAATGTTCAGTTCCCCCTCACATTGAGCTAATGAGGCAGGCTTGATAGGCCTGTAATGCTCCATTCTGTGGCAGCACGAAAGGCATTAAGACATTACGAGCATCCACAGGGTGTGAATGAAGGGAATCAACATCAAGTCACTTCAAGCATGAGTCTACTAACTCTCCTCTCTTTCCCAACTGGAGACCTTGGAAGGGAATTGGGTAATAGACCTATTACATCACCGGTGTTCATTTAGAGTTCAAATGACCCTTCATTGGATCCTAGTGTTAGATTCACGGTTGTTCTTCTCGTGTTTATTTTTAGCGGCCATTTTGATTGATTTAATTAGGTGACTCTGTGCGACAAGACTATGTTGAAATCATCAGGGTTGGTTGCATGGTTCTGCTGCTTCCTTTGCTAGTTGTCACTCACGACTTGTGGAGACAGAGTTTGATGTCTTTGTTATGCAATAATGGTCCACTGAACATACTTCCTGTTCTGTTCATCAGCCATGAATTTGAACAATTCTCCCCCCTCACCACCGATAGTGTCATCCATGATAAAGCTGAGCTTGTTCTCCAGTGATTTTCCTCCCCCTGTAATTGAGACAGAAAATACAGGATTTTGTGTTCCACGTGGCCAAGGACTTAGCTGTTAGTTAGCTAGCTACTGTGTGACAGCACCTCTGCACTATCTATGTTGAACGATTGGTCTGGGTCTGTCAGTCATAGCAATTGAGGATAACATGACCGACAAAACAGTGAATGGCAGTCCTCTTAGGAACACATTTAATCATTAACCTTTTCCATGTAAGTTTTAATTTGAATTTCACACAGCTTCATTAGATTTTTTATCATGAACTTTCAATCATCATTTACTTTAACCATGGTCCATGGCCATAACATGCTTTGCACTGTATATATTTTATTTATTTCTTAACAGCTTCACGCTAATGATTTTGGTATGCTTCAACAATAGAGAAGAGAGCTCTTCCCAACGATGCAGAGTAAAAAAATTATAGAACAAATAATAATTATATAAAATAATACAAATAAAAATAGTAACACAAAAGGAATAAAATACACAAGAATGAAGCTATATACAGGCAGTACCAGTGCCATATCACTGTGCAGGGGTACGAGGTATTTGAGGCAGATACACTATATATACACACAAAAGTATGTGGACACCCCTTCAAATTAGTGAATTCGGCTATTTCAGCCACACCCGTTGCAGACAGGTGTATAAAATCGAGAACACAGCCATGCAATCTCCATAGACAAACGTATGTGTGTGTATGTAGTGTATGTGAATGTGTGTGGTTTTGTGTGAGTGTCAGTGTAGTGTGTGTGAGTGAGTGTATATATAGTGTATATACTGTGTAGTCTTGTAAGTGTGCATTGCGTCAGTGCAAGATGGGTAACCATTTAATTAACTATTTAGAAGTCTTATGGCTATTTAGCAGTCTTCTGGCTTGGGGGTAGAAGCTGTCTCAGAGCCTGTTGGTCCGAGAGCCAATGCTCCGGTACCGTTTGCCGGACGGTAGCAGAGTGAACAGTCTATGGCTTGGGTGGCTGAAGTCATTGGCAATGTTTCGGGCCTTCTTCTGACACCGCCTAATATAGAGGTCCTGGATGGCAGGGAGCTCGGCCCCAGTGATGTACTGGGTCGTCCACACCACCCTCTGTAGCACTTTGTGGTCGAGGGCGGTGCCAAGTCTCTCATCGCCGTCGGTGATCAGGCCTAACACTGTCGTGTCATCAGCAAACTTGATGGTGTTGGAGTCGTATGTGGCCACACAGTCGTGGGAAAACAGGCAGTAGTCGTGGGTGAACATCCACTTTATGTTTTGTCTCTCTCAATATAGGTATTGATGTCTGCCATCGTCTTGGTAACAGGCAGTGCACTTTAATGTAATGTTATTCCGGGAAGATAATATTAGGCTACAAGCCTTATTTTGGCTAATCTCTGGAAACTCTATTGGGGCACATGAAAGTGAGAATATGTGTGTGGTGATGCTGTCTTGGTAAACCATTTACGCCAATGATGAGGGTACTGTGTGTGTGAATGAGATTTTACATTTTAGTCATTTAGCAGACGCTGTTATCCAGAGCGACTTACAGTTAGTGAGTGCATACATTTTTCATACTGGCCCCCCGTGGGAATTGAACACACAACCATGGCGTTGCAAGCGCCATGCTCTACCAACTGAGCTACACAGGGCCCAGATAGAGAATGAATGAGAGTAGCTCCATCATCTGCCAGGCTTTTTGTCTTCAAGGCTCATTCTTAGTGTAGGAACACACAACAACATCAATCCACTGAAATCTCTGTCAGGCATCCCTCTAAAATATACTTACTGTATATGATTCCAAGTGTCTTTGAACATTTGTTTTAATTTAATAGAAAAGTCATTTTCACTGTCTGAAGTGTGATTTGATTCCAAGATATTGTCTGAATTCTCAAACAGATCAAAACACAGAACTGGAAGAAAGCACTGCCATCCTAATACATTTTTCCCTCTCAAAAGCTTCCTTTGAACATGAATCCTCATTTTCAAAATGGCCGACATTTCTCATTGTGGGGGTTCAATCCCCTAGCGTTCCTAATCACTCTGTAGAATACATCCATGTGTGAGGGTACATTTTTTATTAAATCTAATTATGTTTGAGGACTGTATTGTTTTGGAAGGCGAAATGTCAGACACTGTTCTACCGTAATTGATAGCAAATCTGAAAGTGTGGTCGAATGCTTCCTTGCCCTCTCTTTTGTGTTTTGGTTTAGAAATTAACATAGAAAGAAGTTTGCTGTGCTAAGATGAAGTCTCTTCTTTTCCTTCTCTCTCAATTCCAAAAAGTATTATACTTTTACTTTAAGATAACAATGAAAAACAACTTAAAGTTGAGATTTGTAGATAGTATAATAAAAGGCTCCGTTTCAGAGAACAAGCAACAAAAAAAATTGGGAGGCAATCGTCACGATAGAATGTGTCTGGTTTCAGTGTGTTGAATACAACAATTGTTTACAAACATAACAATGCTTTTTGTCCTAACACACTAGCATAAAGTCTTCAACAAACAATGTGCTGTAAATGCATTCTGTGAATTTATTAAAAGTATGTGGACATGCCTTCAAATTAGCAGATTAGTCTATTTCAGCCACACCTGTTGCTGACAGGTGTATAAAATTAAGCACACAGTCATGCAATCTCCATAGACAAATATTGACAGTAGAATGGCCCGTACTGAAAAGCTTAGTGACTTTCAACGTGGCACAGTCATAGGATGCCACCTTTCCAACAAGTCAGTACATCAAATTTCTGCCCTGCTAGAGCTGCCCCGATCAACTGTAAGTGTTGTTATTGTGAAGTGGAAACGTCTAGAAGCAACAACGGCTCAGCCGCAGTGGTAGGCCACACAAGCTCACAGAAGGGGACCGCCGAATGCTAAAGCACGTCAAAATCGTTTGTCATCGGTTGCTGTTCGTCGGGAGCTCCATGAAATTGGTTTCCATGGCCGAGCAGCCGCACACAAGCCTAAGATCACCATGTGCAATGCCAAGCGTCGGCTGTAGTGGTGTAAATCTCGCCATTGGACTCTGGAGCAGTGGAAACGCGTTCTCTGGAGTGATTAATCACGCTTCACCATCTGGCAGTCCGACGGACTAATCTGGGTTTGGTGGATGCCAGGAGAATGTTACCTGCCCCAATGCATAGTGTCAACTGTAAAGTTTGATGCAGGAGGAATAATGGTCTGGGGCTGTTTTTCATGGTTCGGGCTAGGCCCCTTAGTTCCAGTGAAGGGAAATCTTAACGCTACAGCATACAATGACATTCTAGACGATTCTGTGCTTCCAACTTTGTGGCAACAGTTTGGGGAAGGCCCTTTCCTGTTTCAGCATGACAATGCCCCGTGCACAAAGCGAGGTCCATACAGAAATGGTTTGTCGAGATCAGTGTGGAAGAACTTGACTGGCCTGCATAGAGCCCTGACCTCAACTCCATCGAAACACCTTTGGGATGAATTGGAACGCCGACTGCGAGCCAGGCGTAATCGCCCAACATCAGTGACTGACCTCACTAATGCAATGGTCCAACATCTAGTGAAAAACCTTCCCAGAAAAGTGGAGGCTGTTATAGCAGCAAAGGGGGAACCAACTCCATATTAATACCCATGATTTTGGAATGAGATATTCGACAAGCAATGACAGTGTCATTGAGAGGCATCCATAGGAAGGCAAATTGATTCAGATCAACTTGTGTCTAATTACAATCAATTAGATGTAGCTTTAAGTGGTCTAGTGGTTTTCCGGGGGCAGTTGAATGATGTGATTTAACCAGAAAGGTTTTCAGTCTTATAGAGGCCCCTGGAGGACTTACCCATCCACTTACAGTTCCATTAAACTCCCGGACCACTTGCCATTAAACAGACCCAAAGGTCAAAAGTCAGACAGCTGAGGTCAGGGGTCATAGCTCCAAGGGATGTCTTCATACAGTACGCCAACATGATCATTCAAAATGATTAGCGCAGCTACATTTTGAGAAACATCGTAACAAATCTGAACTGTTGCTGTTAAAGGGTAGTGGCAGGGTGGGACTGACTGACTGGTGTCCTTTCTAGGTGTTAACAATAGTCTGCATCATCACAACCCAAGCAGAAAAATACATATTTAAATATACTTAACTCATATTTCATTAATATATTTAAGTATCTGTGATAAATATGCTTTTGTGTATTTAAAACGTTCTAAACAGGATTTTTTATATACATTTAATGCATTTAATATCAACTTTATTAGTGTTTTATTAGCATTTATGTATATTAAATACATTGAAAATGATCTAAATTGGGACACTTTTTTATACTTAAATATATTCTTAGTATATTAGATAAAGAGCACAACAAATATATTTGGAATACATCTTAAGTACATTTTATGTACACTACCGTTCAAAAGTTTGGGGTCACTTTGAAATGTCCTTGTTTTCTAAAGAAAAGCAATTTTTTTGTCCATTAAAATAACATCAAATTGATCAGAAATACAGTGTAGACATTTTTAATGTTGTAAATGGCTATTGTAGCTGGAAACAGCTGATTTTTAATGGAATATCAACATAGGTGTACAGAGGCCCATTATCAGCAACCATCAGTCCTGTGTTCCAATGGCACGTTGCGTTTGCTAATCCAAGTTTATAATTTTAAAAGCCTAATTGATCATTAGAAAACCCTTTTGCAATTATGTTAGCACAGCTGAAAACTGTTGTGCTGATTAAAGAAGCAATACAACTGGCCTTCTTGAGACTAGTTGAGTATCTGGAGCATCAGCAATTGTGGGTTCGATTACAGGCTCAAAATGGCCAGAAACAAAGAACTTTCTTCTGAAACTCATCAGTCTATTCTTGTTCTGAGAAATTAAGGCTATTCCATGCGAGAAATTGCCAAGAAACTGAAGATCTCGTACAACGCTGTGTACTACTCCCTTCACAGAACAGTGCAAACTGGCTCTAACCAGAATAGAAAGAGGAGTGGGAGGCCCCGGTGCACAACTGAGCAAGAGGACAAAGACATTAGAGTGTCTAGTTTGAGAAACAGACACCTCACAGGTCCTCAACTGGAAGCTTCATTAAATAGTACCCGCAAAACACCAGTCTCAATGTCAACAGTGAAGAGGTGACTCCAGGATGCATTTGCAAAGAGTTGCAAAGAAAAAGCCATATCTCAGACTGGCCAATAAAAAGAAAAGATTAAGATGGGCAAAAGAACACAGACACTGGACAGAGGAAGATTTGAAAAAAGTGTTATGGACAGACGAATCGAAGTTTGAGGTGTTCGGATCACAAAGAAGAACATTTGTGAGAGGAAGACCAAATGAAAAGATGCTGGAGTTCCAGTCACTTCTACTCCGGCCCAGACACACGGCAATTTCTACCTACGCCTCTGACAGACAGACAGGGGCACACACTCCAACATTATTTGCAAACGCAGTATTTGTGTTTAGTGAGTCCGCCAGATCAGAGGCAGTAGCGATGACAACGCTTTATATTAATAGCTACGTGAATTGGACCATATTGCTGTCCTACCTGAGCATTTGAAATGAAACAAGTACTTTTTGTTTCAGGGAAAATGAATGGGAGTAAGAAGTACAGATACCCCAAAATACTGCTTAAGTAAGTCTTTCAAGTATTGTATTTTTTGGGGACATTGGTGAAGCTCACTACCATGTATTATCAATCTGAAATGTGCCTGAGTTTGGCATAGAGTCAGTAATGGCAGTAAAGGTAATACCTCTTGAGTCTGGTTCCTTGAGGGGATGTCAAAGCCACTCTCATGCCTGCAGCGAGACAGCTGCTGTTTACAAACACATTTAGTCCTTATAAATAGTTTACAGATACATAGAAACTCAGACCAAGCAGTTTGAGGATAGTAACAACACAAATCCTTTTAAAACAGCATCCACTAATTGCCATAGCATGAACATCAGCGGTCAGTACCCCAATGCAGTTGTAAACCTTCCGGAGACATTTGAAACCCCACCTCTTTAAGGAATACCTGGGATAGGATAAAGTAATCATTCTACCCCCCCCAAAAAAAAAGAAAAGAAAAAAAAGAAATACATTGTAAAGTGGTTATCCCACTGGCTATAAGGTGAATGCACCTATTTGTAAGTCGCTCTGGATAAGAGTGTCTGCTAAATGACGTAAATGTAAATGTAAATGTAAATGAACTGATAAAAATGGTAGGTCCTAGACTTACTCAATGACAGCACATATATAGTTCACTGAGATGTTTGCCAAATAAAGTGTGTTGAATATATTACGGTAAGTACCGGGAGATAAAAATAATTGATGTGACTAAGTCCCTTATCATGGCACTTTACACATTCCCACCCACTCGGATGTAACCCGATAAAGACAGCCTGACATCTTGAATCACTGCACACATTAATAGCAGCAGACCCCCCCCACTCCCATACCCCACCATGGCAGTCGGTCATCAACGTTCCTGATCCACCTTAACAGCTGTAGTCTGAGGCACACAGGCCCCCCTCAGTCAACACATAGTCAGAGAAAGGAGAGGGCCGTGAAAACTAGGGCACAGCAAAACTGACCCCTTTCCCTCAAACCAGAGGCACAGATCCAACAGAGAGAGAGAGACAGAGAGTGAGAAGGTATAGGCTGGGGAAGAGAGAGACATTTGTGGAAGGCTGTGTGGCTGTTAAGGAGTGAAGCCCGCGAAAATCCACCATCGACGTCCCCACAAGTCCGAAGTCCCCACAAATTTGACATCCCTTCAAGTCTGAGCCAAGTGAGGACCTCGGTGCTACCCATTTCTTCTTCTTTGGACATCTTCTTGTCAGTGTTTCCACGTACCAACTGCACCATGCACAAGCGTACGAAGGTGAAGATCACGTTCTTTGTGATCCTGGTGGGCATGGCCTCCATGTTTACGGCGGTGGTGACGGACCATTGGGCCGTGCTCAGCCCGCAGGTGGAGCAAGTGAACGTAACGTGTGAGGCGGCCCACTTTGGCCTCTGGAGGCTGTGTAAGAAGGTCATCTACATCAGTGAGGCGGACTACAATGGAAAGGGTTGTGGCCCCATCAGCCTACCTGGAGGTAAGACAAGATACAGGGAGACGGCTTATAGCTTGGACCTGAAAATCTGTACTGTCTGTGCCTATCCTAACCCTGAACCTTTCTATCCTATGTCTGAAGCTACCTAATGTTACCTAATGTAACACAGACCAATGTGGCACTTTAAAACATTGTCTGTGTCTATAACTATTGTTAAAACAGATACACACTAACTGCTGATCAAGAAATATGTGCTATCACACAGTATTAAAAACAGTATTTGGAGTGTTGGAACAGGCCTGAGAGATTGGGTTTGGTGGAAGGGGGTCAGTTAACTCTTATTTAGGGCATGGTTCAACACTTAGCAGGTTAGCCATGTCACCAAGCACCAGTCATCTTTGCAATGTGGCCAGCTAATGTTCCTCTTAACCACAAGCCTTCCTGGTGTGGAAAACTACTTGTCAGACAATTCTTTAATTGAGATATTGGGGCTTCAGAAGCCTGGAAACAAGAGGTACAGTGGGGGAAAAAAGTATTTAGTCAGCCACCAATTGTGCAAGTTCTCCCACTTAAAAAGATGAGAGAGGCCTGTAATAATGGCCAAGACCAAAGAGCTGTCAAAAATTGTAGACCTGCACCAGGCTGGGAAGACTGAATCTGCAATAGGTAAGCAGCTTGATATGCAACTTTTCAGGGAAGTTAGGAACCAATATACACAAGCAGTTAGGAAAGCAAAGGCTAACTTTTTCAAACAGAAATTTGCATCCTGTAGCACTAACTCCAAAAAGTTTTGGGACACTGTAAAGTCCATGGAGAATAAGAGCACTTCCTCCCAGCTGCCCACTGCACTGAGGCTAGGAAACACTATCACCACCGATAAATCTACAATAATCGAGAATTTCAACAAGCATTTTGCTACGGCTGGCCATGCTTTCCACCTGGCTACCACTACCCCGGCCACCAGCTCTGCACCCTCCGCTGCAACTTGCCCATGCCCCCCGCTTCTCCTTCACACAAATCCAGACAGCTAATGTTCTGAAAGAGCTGCAAAATCTGGACCCCTACAAATCATCTGGGCTAGACAATCTGGACCCTTTCTTTCTAAAACTAGCCGCCGAAATTGTCGCAACCCCTATTACTAGCCTGTTCAACCTCTCTTTCGTAACGTCTGAGATCCCCAGAGATTGGAATGCTGCCGCGGTCATCCCCCTCTTCAAAGGGGGTGACACTCTAGATCCAAACTGTTACAGACCCATATCCATCCTGCCCTGCCTTTCAAACGTTTTTGAAAGCCAAGTTAACAAACAGATCACCGACCATTTCGAATCCCACCGTACCTTCTCCGCTATGCAATCCGGTTTCCGAGCTGGTCATGGGTGCACTTCAGCCACGCTCAAGGTCCTAAACGATATTATAACCGCGATCGATAATAGACAGTACTGTGCAGCCGTTTTCATTGACCTGGCCAAGGTTTTCGACTCTGTCAACCACCGCATTCTTATTGGCAGACTAAATAGCCTTGGTTTCTCAAATTACTGCCTCGCCTGGTTCACCAACTACTTCTCAGATAGAGTTCAATGTGTCAAATCGGAGGGCCTGTTGTCTGGACCTATGGCAGTCTCTATGGGGGTGCCACAGGGTTCAATTCTTGGGCCGACTCTTTTCTCTGTGTATATCAATGATGTCGCTCTTGCTGCTGGTGACTCTCAGATCCACCTCTACGCAGACGACACCATTTTGTATACATCTGGCCCTTCATTGGACACTGTGTTAACAAATCTCCAAACGAGCTTCAATGCCATACAACACTCCTTCAGTAGCCTCCAACTGCTCTTAAACACTAGTAAAACTAAATGCATGCTCTTCAACCGAACGCTGCTTGCACCCGCCCACCCGACTAGAATCACTACTCTCGACGGGTCTGACCTAGAGTATGTGGACAACTACAAATACCTAGGTGTCTGGTTAGACTGTAAACTCTCCTTCCAGACTCACATTAAGAATCTCCAATCCAAAGTTAAATCTAGAATCGGTTTCCTATTTCGCAACAAAGCCTCCTTCACTCATGCTGCCAAACATGCCCTCGTAAAACTGACTATCCTACCGATCCTTTACTTCGGCGATGTCATTTACAAAATAGCCTCCAACACTCTACTCAGCAAATTGGATGTAGTCTATCACAGTGCCATCCGTTTTGTCTCCAAAGCCCCATATACTACCCACCACTATGACCTGTACGCTCTTGTTGGCTGGTCCTCACTACATATTCGTCGCCAAACCCACTGGCTCCAGGCCATCTATAAATCACTGCTAGGCAAATCCCCGCCTTATCTTAGCTCATTGGTCACCATAGCAACACCCACCCGTAGTATGCGCTCCAGCAGGTATATCTCACTGGTCATCCCCAAAGCCAACACCTCCTTTGGCCGCCATTCCTTCCAGTTCTCTGCTGCCAATGACTGGAACAAATTGCAAAAATCTCTGAAGCTGGAGACACTTATCTCCCTCACTAACTTTAAGCATCAGTTGTCAGAGCACCTTACCGATCACTGCACCTGTACACAGCCCATCTGAAATTAGCCCACCCAACTACCTCATCCCTATATTGTTATTTCTTTTGCTCATTTGTACCCCAGTATCTCTATTTGCACATCATCTCTTGCACATCTATCATTCCAGTGTTAATACTAATTGTAATTATTTTGCACTATAGACTATTTATTGCCTTACCTCCATAACTTGCTACATTTGCACACACTGTATATATATTTTTTTTTCTGTTGTATTTTTGACTTTGTTTTGTTTTACCCCATATGTAACTCTGTGTTGTTGTTTTTATCGCACTGCTTTGCTTTATCTTGGCCAGGTCGCAGTTGTAAATGAGAACTTGTTCTCAACTGGCTTACCTGGTTAAATAAAGGTGAAATAAATACAATCGGTTTGAAGAAATCAACTGTGGGAGCAATTATTAGGAAATGGAAGACATACAAGACCACTGATAATCTCCCTCGATCTGGGGCTCCACGCAAGATCTCACCCCGTGGGGTCAAAATGATCACAAGAACGGTGAGCAAAAATCCCAGAACCACACGGGGGGAACTAGTGAATGACCTGCAGAGAGCTGGGACCAAAGTAACAAAGCCTACCATCAGTAACACACTACGCCGCCAGGGACTCAAATCCTGCAGTGCCAGACGTGTCCCCCTGCTTAAGCCAGTACATGTCCAGGCCCGTCTGAAGTTTGCTAGAGTGCATTTGGATGATCCAGAAGAGGATTGGGAGAATGTCATATGGTCAGATGAAACCAAAATATAACTTTTTGGTAAAAACTCAACTTGTCGTGTTTGGAGGACAAAGAATGCTGAGTTGCATCCAAAGAACACCATACCTACTGTGAAGCATTGGGGTGGAAACATCATGCTTTGGGGCTGTTTTTCTACAAAGGGACCAGGACAACTGATCCGTGTAAAGGAAAGAATGAATGGGGCCATGTATCGTGAGATTTTGAGTGAAAACCTCCTTCCATCAGCAAGGGCATCGAAGATGAAACGTGGCTGGGTCTTTCAGCATGACAATGATCCCAAATACACCGCCCGGGCAACGAAGGAGTGGCTTCGTAAGAAGCATTTCAAGGTCCTGGAGTGGCCTAGCCAGTCTCCAGATCTCAACCCCATAGAAAATCTTTGGAGGGAGTTGAAAGTCCGTGTTGCCCAGCGACAGCCCCAAAACATCACTGCTCTAGAGGAGATCTGCATGGAGGAATGGGCCAAAATGCCAGCAACAGTGTGTGAAAAACTTGTGAAGACTTACAGAAAATGTTTGACCTGTGTCATTGCCAACAAAGGGTATATAACAAAGTATTGAGAAACTTTTGTTATTGACCAAATACTTATTTTCCACCATAATTTGCAAATAAATTCATTAAAAATCCTACAATGTGATTTTCTGGATTTGTTTTTTCTCATTTTGTCTGTCATAGTTGACGTGTACCTATGATGAAAATTACAGGCCTCTCTCATCTTTTTAAGTGGGAGAACTTGCACAATTGGTGGCTGACTAAATACTTTTTTCCCCCACTGTAACTACCCAACAGTGCTAGGATTAGCCTATGCTACAGAAATAGCACAACAATAAGATCAACTAAGCTTAGTCAATCACTTTCAGACTGACCACAACACTTTCAGACTAATCTTGACCTTTAAAGTCCCAATCCAGCTACTTCCCCACAGTAATTAAACGATGCGGTGTGTCTTTCCCCCAAGCTGAGGTGTTTGCCAGCTCCTCAGCTCTTAGCAACTAAGAACGGTTGAAGCTGCAGTATTCCCTGAGTGCCAGCTCTAACAAGGCTAGCTCCAAGGCCTTAAAATACACTCTATAATTACTGCAGTTGTCATTCACTCCAATCAAAACAGGACCTAGGGCAGGATTCAATCCGGACCACGGAAGATCCGTTTTGTAGCGCGGTAGCCTGGCTACTGTTATTTTACTGCTGCTCTTTAATTATTTTTATTTTATTTTTTACTTAACACTTATTTTCCTTAAAACTGCATTGTTGTTTAAGGGCTTGTAAGTAAGCATTTTACTGTAAGGTCTACACCTGTTGTATTTGGCGCATGTGACAAATACAATTTGATTTGATTTACATATAAAAGGTCATTTCTGATTTAACCGACATCTGCAGCGTTTTCTTTGAATGCGATCTCCGCGGCTGTGGTAACATTGCCTTTAAATGGTCCATAGCCAAAAAGGGCAGATCGGATTGAATGACAACTAATGCTTTGATCCCGCTACACTAACTTGTGATGACTCTAACTTGTGAGTCAATATCACATTGAGTGAGAAAGAAACGCATAGACAGGAAGGGGACTAATTGAGTGGAGCTTGTGAAAGCAATACACAACACATTGTAGCTTTAGTAATGGTCTGATACAAAGCAGAAAGAAGGAAACACACTTTCTGATGACTTATGCTACGTTCAGCCTTGCGTTTCTTTAAGTCTTTCTGACTGCTCCGCCATTTAAAAGCTTCAATCAGCAAAGGTCCCTTGCCTGAACACACACACCCTTAGGACAATCTTGGCTGGATTCAGTGAAGCAAAAGTGCCCACCTCATAGATAGCTCTGCTATGGGCTTCTGGGAATTCCATATGTCGACTGGTGTAGGCACATTCATGAACAGATGCAAGTGCCTGGTTGGGGCTTATTTTGTAAACATTCTTGGCTGACCCCTCCTAGCTATAAAGAATCAAGGGATTTACGATGTTAAGCTTGGGGCATTCCCGAACCAACAGCACAGTCAGATGGTGGTAGTGTGTTTAATGTAAGGGTCACTGTTGGCCAGGCTACTTAGAGATACCCAAACTTGCAATGTCTTATTAGATACATGGTGTTATGTACCATCAGACGTAGGCCTATCATGGATACATTTGGTGGTCAATGTGGGTGAGATACTCTTGGTATCTCTCCAAGTAGGGCTGGCTTTGACATTTTTGAATGATAACTCATTGGCGGAACTACAGACAACTCGCACTCCTTAACTCTGATCACAAATGAAAAAACCTAAACTTATTTTCAAATAGTCTTTATGGGAAAAACTCAATGAATATCATGTTGCTAAAACTCCTAGTGGCATTGCATGTGAGAAGCAATGCAGTGGATTGGTGCCAAGATTAATATAACCTTTTGTAGGATGTGCAATGCCAGACGCCAGGGTTTCATTTGGTATCTATATCTCTATTTGGGAATGAATAGCAATATTTATTATAGCCCCACATCTTAATGAGAGAAATACCAACCACTAGGACAGTTCATGCCACTCTGTCGTCTCTAGGATGATGGAACTGTCGAAGTGACCCTCCATGTGTTTTGCCATCTGAGTTGGAATAAAAAAATGTATATATATTTTAGCTGATAGTCTACAAATATCGAATTCTGTATATATGTACATAAATGTTGCTTCCCACTTGTTGATCACCTTGTTTGCCTTCCCAAATAATCAAAACAGATGGTTAGAAAATAAGAATGACTGTAAAACAGGATATTTATATAATTGATTTCATATGAATACTTTCCAGAACAGCAAACATGCAATCTAGGTTAGGGATGTGGCGAAATGATCAGCCGAAGCCAATATAGCAACTATTACAGAAACAAAGATATCAGTGGGATTTTCTGTTGTGCGCAGCACTATGCAGCCGGCCAATGGAGGATAAATATAGGTTGTGTAAATACCCAGCTGTCCTGGGGTAAGAGCCGTGAGGGAGTCAAGTGTGTGCACACCTTCAGAGCCCAACTGAGTGACAAGGCCACCTGCACAAGCCAGGCATAGCCCTTCAACCCCTAACCCCCGCCCTGGCGCTGCCCCGCTACCCACCCTCCAAAATCATTTCTCGTCCCCTGGGGGTGGGCTACAAGGGTCCTGGGGTGGACTAGTGAAAGCCCTGGCATGTAGGCAACCGGAACTTCAACCACATACCAGTGATGGGAGGGGCACCCCGGCTGTGGAAGTGCCAATGATGACTTGCTCCCAATGTTGCATGTTGGTCTTTCTGGTTTGCTTTTCTGTATAGAACGATCTCGATGGGTAGACTATTTAATGGTTATTTATGTTTCCTTATTTCGATTTTAGACGTGAGCTTAAATGTGTGTATTTAACTTGTGTCTCGTATTCATCCTAGCTGGCACCATCGGATACAAGCTAGAGTCATCTGGGGGGGATTTTTCAGGGTGGGTCATTTTCACCTACAACACGACACATGCTGCTAGCTATAGCCTATGCAACAGGCAAAGAGAATGAAAACATGGGGCTCAGAGAAATGGCTGACTTAGCACCTTATGTTGATGAAATGGTTGTTAATAGACAGGCAGACAAACTCACTGTGAAGCACCTCAGTACAACACGAGAGTAAAGGCTTATTTTGATCTCCTCACTTTCTTAAAGACAGATTAAGGATTGTTTAGTAGTGCGTAGTGTTTCTGTTTTGAGCAGGTCAGCTGATTGAGACGCTGTTGACATACCAGTTGAGTTCCATTGGGTGCTATTACTTATCGTCTCCTTGAGATGTCGACGAAGTGGCTCCTAGTTAGCGTGCAGTTTGGACTCCTCCACTCCCACTGAAATATACCACCAGTAAAGATCCTTGTTTCACCATTCTTGCCTACTGCCTACTGTCTATCCTGCACCTCACCTGGGTCACACCTCACACCAACCCTTACACATTACTAATCTACTCACTGATAGATAGAGCATTGTCTTGACATGTGCGAGTGATAAGGTTCCAGGGTGGAATTAATACAACACAAAGGGAGCCATGGCATCTAGTCGTGTGGGGCTATATTCATGGATATGGATAGACATGAGGGGGAGCCTTACAAGCCCTTATAGAGACCTGGGTTTGAATTCCAAGCACATATAATGTAAGCCAGTTCCTGGAAGGCCTGAGTCTCTTCTACCCATCATTAGAGAGACTTTATGAGTGTCCTCCAATGCCATTAGAGAGCACAAAGGCACAGACCGTGTGTGTGTGTGTGTGTGTGTGTGTGTGTGTGTGTGAGTGAGCGTGCATGTGTGCTTGCCTGCCTGTGTTCATAGTGTTTGTGTATTTGTGCCAACCTGACTGACTGCCTTCATAATGTGTGTGTGTGTGTGTGTGAGCATGCGCGTGTGTCTCTAAAGGTGAGGATGGGAGTGCGTAATGAGGACATCAAAAGCTAATGAGGCGAGCGATGCCTCCGCATATTTTGGCATAATCCCTGGATTTAGTGTTTCAATGAACAAACACAGAAGGACAATGACACAGCTCCAATGCCTGTCCAAGTGTCTCACTTTAGATAATGCAGCGTGGGCTATCTCTCCTCTCAGCGCAATGAAAGGGCACTTGGTCATCAGCATGATGACAAGAATCACTTCTGGTCCATTATAGTTATTAACACAGGAGTTTGTTGTGCGGAGAGATACTATCGAAGCTAGAGCCGAGGCTTTTGTTTAAGGGGTGAATGACTCAAAATGGCTGGGTTGAGCTGAGGTGACTCAGCAATTGACCTTTTAAGGACCGAATCTACTCTGACTCTTCTATAAATTAGCGCTCTCTCTCTAAACCAAAACATTGAATTATGTGGCTAGCCACAGGTGGCTAGCCTCCTTTTCATTCCCCTGCCCGCCTTACACAATAAAAAGAGTAGAAAAGCCAGTTGCTAAGTAACCACCTCTGGGTTTTCCCTTGATGGCCAGTCTCTGTCCTCATTCACAAAAACATCCTCTATGTGTGAGAGTCAAAACGTCATGGTCCTTTCCCTTACCAAAACCAAGGTTTTCCCAGCAGGCAATATTGGTTGCAATTATGTTTTTATGACATCATTGTCAGGCTGTATACTAGTTGTATAAGGATGTTTTGTGAACATCTTTTAAGAAACCAGAAAAATACATCTTTATCTGGTTCAAATCTGGTGATCTGACTAGATAACAAACAAAATATGACATATTTCCCTTTAGGTTTTTATCCTGTCCTGAAAAAGACATCTTTACCTGGTTTTAACACAGACCAGTGGGTTGTAATCTGGTTATATGATGTCTTCAACAAGAAAACCAGTTTACACCGAGATAATTAAGTCATTAAGACATCATGTGCCACATTTGGGCTGCTGGGTTCTACTCAATAGAGTGCTTTGCTGGTGGCATGTATGGGCGCCAAATCCAGCTAATTGAACCTACACATACTTTGTGAATCTTTCTTTATTAGCCATCTCTGAGTAATGCATCCAAACTGGCAACCCCACCCACCACTAACTCTATATTCCTGGGTGTCCTGGGAGAAGGGGAATTATCTCCAGCCCATGTCTATGTGTGGATATGAGGAACGCTGGAGCCGATGTGATAACATGCTTAGCTCACATAATTCTACATGAAAGCCTGTCACTTACTCCCCCGTGGTCCCTGTGGTTGGCCCAGAACATTAGATGCCACGTATCTGAGGCAGAGCAGGCCTCTCCGGTGACAGAACAACGTTGAGCGACTCTGAAGTTTCCCCTAACGTCTGAGAGATGAGAGACACAGCGGTCCCGCCGCCGCCGTGTACAAATATAATGTTGTTTCCCTGGCGAATGGATGTTTTGACGTTCTGGCTTAGCATCAAAGCGTAGGGCGATACTCCTAGCCCTCTGCAATCGCTGTGATCGTATGCTATGGGTCAGCTTTTACTTGTGCTTAACACAGATGACCAGGGGTTAGCACCTTGTCTGGGCCAAGCAAAGTGAATGGGATGCCCCCACAGGTTGTGCGTGAGTTTCAAATTAGGGGAAGATAAAAAAGAAATCACACAAAAAAATTGCCTTTCTTTATAATAAAGTATTGCATGCATCTATCTATTTGCAGACTAATGTAAGATAGCCTTCTATTCCTAATATGATGAGTAGATTGGATTGTCTTAAATTAGGCTAATAATATAACTGATTCACTGTTCGCAAAAAATACCCTTCTGCTTTTCTTTTCCTTTCTTTGCAAACATCTAGAGCTCAGCCCCAGCTAGATGGACATTTTTATGAGGGATCAGAAAAAATCTGAGAAAAAATGTGGCCATTTATAAACATATTTCATGCAATTCTACAACACTTTAGTCTCCATAGCTGGAGACAATAGCAGAATCTTTAATGCCACAAAAATGACAGGGTAGGCTACTCTGACAAACTGAGATGAATAAAAACGACCTTGAACGAAACCATCACTGGCCCTCACTACATATTCGTCGCCAAACCCACTGGCTCCAGGTCATCTATAAATCCCTTCTAGGCAAATCCCCGCCTTATTTTAGCTCATTGGTCACCATAGCAACACCCACCTGTAGTATGCGTTCCAGCAGGTATATCTCACTGGTCACCCCCAAAGTCAACACCTCCTTTGGTCGCCATTCCTTCCAGTTCTCTGCTGCAAATGACTGGAACGAACTGCAAAAATCTCTGAAGCTGGAGACACTTATCTTCCTCACTATCTTTAAGCATCAGTTGTCAGAGCAGCTGTATTTTTGTATACAAAGGAGTAATTATATAATTTTAGCAAGTTCCATTACATTTACTTCCTATTGGATGCGCCGCCTATGGACGCCCCACATAACCTATGCTAACAAAAAAGCAGACACTGTCAATCAACATTGTGCTGATAGATAAGGGTCTTATGTAAACTCAGGCAAACCATTAGCAACTGTTACATCACAACTACAGAATGCTTATTCATCGGTACCGTATAAAAGTAGTTCAAAGCTAGTCCAGGGAAAAAGCATCAAAATCCTTTTATCTGTTTTTAGAAGTTAGCGTCTTTACATTTGTGGAAGACTCGTGAAACTGTTTTTGGTAAACACATTACTCTATTATGCTACTGTATTGCAAGTGTTGTTGCATCTATTATAAAGTAAATATAGCTATTTTCACGATGGTTTAGTAACTTATGTGATGTTCAGTGTATTGATGAGAAACTGCACATTGCCTGAAGTGCTACGATCTGAACCTTTAGCTAACTTTGTGTTTTCATGTCTCCCACAGTGGAGAACTGCACCTACTTCAAACACTTCACTCCAGGGGACGAGTCTGAGATTTTTGAAGTCAAAACCCAGAAAGGTAAGGTTTATTTTGTGCCTCCTCCATACAAGAGTTAATCATGGCCTAACAAACACACCATGATTCTGTTTGGTAACTTTCATTTACACTGAGTGTACAAAACAGTAGGAACACCTTCCTAATATTGTGTTGCACCCCCTTTCGCCCTCAAAACAGCCTCAATTCGTTGGGGCATGGACTCTACTAGGTATCGAAAGCGTTTCACAGGGATGCTGGCCCATGGTGACGCCAATGCCTCCCACAGTTGTGTCAAGTTGGCTGGATGTCCTTTGGGTGATGGACAATTCTTGATACAAACTGTTGAGTGTGAAAAACCCAGCAGCATTGCAGTTCTTGACACATTCAAATCAGTGCACCTGGCACCTACTACCATACCCCGTTCAAATGGCACACATGCACAATCTATGTCTCACTTGTCTCAAGGCTTAAAAATCCTTCTTTAACCTGTCTCCTCCCCTTCATCTGCATTCTCCATAGACAAACATTGGCAGTAGAATGGTCGTACTAAAGAGCTCAGTGACTTTCAACGTGGCACCGTCATAGATTGCCACCTTTCCAACAAGTCAGTTCGTCAAAGTGGAAATGTCTAGGAACAACAACGGCTCAGCCTCGAAGTGGTAGGCTACACAAGCTCACAGAACGGGACCGCCGAGTGCTGAAGCGCGTAGCGCGTAAAAATCGTCTCTCCTCGGTTTGAACACTCACTACCGAGGTCCAAACTGCCTCTGGAAGCAACGTCAACACAAGAACTGTTCGTCGGGAGCTTCATGAAATGGATTGCCATGGCCGAGCAGCCACACACAAGCCTAAGATCACCATGCGCAATGCCAAGCGTCAGCTGGAGTGGTGTAAAGCTCGCCGCCATTGGACTCTGGAGCAGTGGAAACGCGTTCTCTGGAGTGATTAATCACGCTTCACCACCGACGGACGAATCTGGGTTTGGCGGATGCCAGGAGAACACTACCTACCCCAATGCATAGTGCCAACTGTAAAGTTTTGTGGAGGAGGAATAATGGTCTGGGGCTGTTTTTCATGGTTCGGCTAGGCCCCTTAGTTCCAGTGAAGGGAAATTGTAATGCTACAGCATGACAATGACATTCTAGACGATTCTGTGCTTCCAACTTTGTGGCAACAGTTTACAGAAGGCCCTTTCCTATTTCAGCATGACAATACCCCCTGTGCACAAAGCAAGGTCCATACAGAACCCCATCGAACACCTTTGGGATGAATTGGAACGCCGACTGCGAACCAGGCCTAATCGCCCAACATCAGTGCCCGACCTCACTAATGCTCTTGTGGCTGAATGGAAGCAAGTCCCCACAGTAATGTTCCAACATCTAGTGGAAAGCCTTCCCAGAAGAGTGGAGGCTGTTATAGCAGCAAAGGGGGGACCAACTCCATATTAATGCCCATGATTTTGGAATGTGATGAGCAGGTGTCCACATACTTTTGGTCATGTAGTGTATCTTCAAGAACAGAATAAGTGAATTCTTTGATGTCCTTCTGACATACTGTTTCATAAGAGAAGATTCAAAGGGAAGAGTTATAAAAAGAAATAGGTAACTCGGGATATGAAACATGGGTGGTGAATAATACAAATGAAAGTGGATACATCTCAACTCAAACAGTCCATGGTAGGCACAAGGCAGGGCTGCCCTTTGTCTCCTTCTAAGTTTCATGGACAAATGCTAACAAAAACAAATGCACAAAGAACCAGACATACCCCTTCATTCTAAGCTTTGCACACATAACCAATGGTGCTTTGGACATTCTTAGAATTTGTCCATCAGCCTTGAATTAATTTCAACACAAGCAGAAACATTTAAGTATATAGAGTTTTCCTAGGATATTAAGGGTTGCGGCCAAGTCAACTGAGTAGATATAAGCTCTGGCAGGTAGCGTCAATGGAACTCCATGTGACAGAGCTAATCCCTGTCATCGCCCATTCCGTTCTCTTCTGGATATTTTCCTTCTCCCATCTCCCCACTAGCCCCCTTGGTGACCCTGCCTGTACTGTGCACAAGCTTGGCCCATTAGACACATGTACACTCACATATGACAGGGCTTCCATGTGATGCACATAAGGGCGCCAAGCACAGGCAGGGCCTTGTCAGACCCAGAGTGTAAATCAGAATAGATTTACACACATCCACACACACACACACACACACATATCTATGTCTTTCTATACTTGTGAGGACTTTTTGGAGACGAACAATTGATTCCCATTCAAAATCATTTTTTCCCTAACCCCTAAACTAACCTTAAACGTAACCTCAACCCTAACCCTTAACCCTAAACATAACCCCAACTCCTAACCCCATAATTCTAACCCTAAGCCTAAAATAGACTTTTTACAAGTGAGGACCGGCAAAATGTCCTCACTTCTCTGACTTTTAGTTGGTTTACTATTCTTGTGAGGACTTGGTACTTTAGTATAGTAAAACATGTACACACACACACACACTTTAAACCCCCTATGCTCCTTTGAAACCCCTCTTTCAAAGTCACTGAGATTGTTGTGGAAAATAATCACTATGCTATTACAAATCAGTCCTTCCAGAGTGTTTGTGGGATTAAGAATGACTTTATTATAATGTCAACAAAGCCAATCTGCAGATTCGCCCCCCTCTCTCCCTCCCTCCTACCTATAAAGTCTCCTTCCTCCCACCCTAGGTTCAAATCCCTCCCTCTTCAGTTTCCCGCTCTTTATTACTCCGCCCACTTCCTTTGTCTCTGAGGGCGGCTAAATTCGACTTTCATTAAGTTCAGAATCACGTAGTACTACAATCAATCAATCCTTATCTTGCAAAAACACTCATGTTTAGTTTAAACTCTGTTCAACCCCGGCTCTTTTCACTGTGTTGAAGATAGAATCAAAAGGTCCAAGCTAGTTTCAGTCTTTGATATGTAAAGACAACCATGGATCTAAGTAAGAGCAAGCAATTTGACCCTGGGTCAGCTTCCCTCTTTACCCCCACACACACCAGTGAAATTACCCAATTAAATTCCTGGCCCAGTAACAAATAACTCTATGTTCGTGATTAACCCAGTTTTATCTGATAATCCATTACAAATACACATCAAGATCTCTTCTTATAGCCATGGTAGCCAAAATAATTGGCAACTGGACATTTTTATACATGACCCCTAAGCATGGTGGGATGTTTTAATTGCTTAATTAACTCATGAACCACACCTGTGTGGAAGCACCTGCTTTCAATACACTTTATATTTACATTTACATTTGAGTCATTTCGCAGACGCTCTTATCCAGAGTGATTTACAGGAGCAATATCATTCATTTACACAAGTGTTTCCTTTATTTTGGCAGTTACCTGTATATTGGTTTATACTGTATATCTTCAAGAACAAAATAAGTGTATTCTTTGATGTCCTTTTGACAGAATGTTTCCTAAGATAAGATTCAAAGGGAGAGTCATAAAAACAAATAAGCAACCTGGGATATGAAACATGTGTGGTGAATAGTACAAGCCAAATTGGATACAGCTCAACTCCATGCTAAGCGCAAGGCAGAGCTTCCCATTGTCTACTTCTAAGTTTTATGGACAAACGCTAACAAAGACCAAAGCACAAAGAGCCAGAAATACCCCTTCATTCTAAGCTTTGCACACATAACCAATGGTGCCTTGGGGCTGGATTCAATCTGCATTGCCAAAGTTCAGCACTATAGCGCGATTGAAATGTAAAAGTAATTTCCGATTGAGCCGACATATGGAGTCTTAACTGTCAATGCAGTCTCTGCTGACGCGGGAGGATTGCCTTTACATTTCTAACCCGCTGTAGCGCAGATCTTCAACGCTACGGATTGAATGGGGCCCTTGGTCTTTGTTAGCATTTGTCCATCAGCCTTGGTTTCAACACAAGCAGAAACATTGAAGTATATGGAGTTTTCCCAGCATACCAAGGGATGTGGCCAAGTCAACTGAATGGATAGCCAGCTAGCACATTTGGTCCCTTGGAAGTTGTGCGAACAAAGCCATACGTTTCATGACCGGTAGAACTGAACATTTTTTAAACGTTCTGAGAACAGTATGAAAAATGTATGCACTCACTAACTGTAAGTCGCTCTGGATAAGAGCGTCTGCTAAATGACTAAAATGTAAATGTAACAGAAGTGAAACCTATGATTTTCTGTTCTCTATCCATGGAATTAGTCCACTATGTAACGAGGACGGAGCTAGCTTGCCATGTTTTTTTTTTTACAAAGCTGTTCATTTTAGTCTATTCAAACAGACACCATTTCAAAGGAAACAAGCACTCATTAACATCAGGTGTGGCCAATTAGTGGGCGCGGACAACACACTTGAACACACTTAGCAAGATAGAGGCTAGAGAGAGTTTTGCTGACGCTGAGAACAAAATGTATACGTTTAAAAATATATATTCTTAGAATGTTCTTTGAACTAGTGTTGTCATGATACCAGTATCGCGATACTACGATACCAGATTTTCCATGGCAAAAAAGAAAACACGAAGCAGACTCAACTCTATGGTCCTTTAAAACCTACGTTTGTTAAATATTGTGTGCTATAGCTTGGAAAATAAACAAATGTGACTCTGGGTGACAATATAAGGCTTCTTGTTTCCAACATTAGCACGGTTTCCCTCAAGAAATGTAGTCTGCTTCATAATTTGTTTCTTTTTCTTCCTTAGTTCCGAGTATCGCGATACTGGTATTGTGACAACACTACTTTTCTTGTGGTTTTTATGGAACGTTTTCTTAATGTTCTGAGAACATTACTTTAAATAGAACCATGAGCAAACTTGACAACACTAATTTTCTTGTGGTTTTTATGGAACGTTTTCTTAATGTTCTGAGAACATTACTTTAAATAGAACCATGAGCAAACCTGCAGAAAACGTTATGCTGAAGTGCTGAAATTCCCACGGAAGAACAATGTTTCTTAACGTTCTCTAAACGTTCTGAGAACATGACTTTAAATAGAACCATGAGCAAACCTGCAGAAATCGTTATGCTGAAGTACTGAAATTCCCACCAAAAAACATATAGTTCTCAGAATGTTATGTGATAGCTGGGTATACGATCCGGCAGGTAGCTTCAATGGAACTCCATGTGACAGAGCTAATCCCGCTCAAGCCCATTCCCTTCTCTCTTGGATATTTTCCTTCCCCCATCTCTTCACTACCCCCCTCTGTGACCCTGCCAGTACTGTGCACGTTTGGCCCATTCAATGTATGTACTCTCACATATAACAGGACTGCTAAGCACATGCAGGGCCTTGTCAGACCCAATCAGTAGGGTGTAAATCAGAATATATTTACACACACACACACACACACACACACTTGTTTTTATAGTTTATGATGCCAGTCAGTTTATAACATGGTTTATGTGGACCCACCTTTCCCATGGTCCTATCAATGAAATGAACACATCACATTTTTTTATTTTGTATGTAGAAGATACATCTGACTTCAGATTTCAGATTTGTTCATTGGATCATATTGAAATAATATACCTGTAAATTCACAGGCTTGTAAGGACATATGGTTTATAAGGACACTCGTTCATATAGTGGTTTATAAGGACATTGTGTATATGATTACATATAAGGAGAGATGTAATGGATATTTGCTCAAATGAGCAATAGGAAGCAGCATAATGTCTCAGAGTAATTGCCTCGTGTGCCTCTGAACGAGCATTGCTGGTGTGAGACTGGCTACTGTCAACCTGTGATGTAATATTTTCAATATTTTCTGTAAAGAAACATAAAAACAGTTTGCATAGATCAGGAGATACGAGCATGTCACTGTTTTGACGTCCAGGTGACCATGACAAAACCCTTTGACGTTCCGAGGACGTCCTAACGACTCATTTTTGTTTGCAGGGGTCACTGGGGAGGTGATTTCTCACAGTCAAAGTCCTGCAATATGATGTTAATATTTGTGTAAACTCTTCCGAATTGTAATCTGTGGGTGTCACTGAGTAGGCTGATGCTCCATTTCATGGGTGCACACACTATAGGTAAAGCTATATAAATGTTCAATACGTTCAATAGGCTGAATAGTGAGGTGATTTCACACAGTTAAAGAGCCACTGAACACACCGATTGGCACGTCTGTTTTTCTGTTGCTCATTAGAACATTTTGATTTCAGTCTTAGAGGTGTGTTTCCTGACCGATTCCGCGTTTGGTTAATGATGTTTGTCCGCCATGAGACACTGTAGACGCGGAAGCCTATTTCACTTCCTCAAAATCCCCAGAATGAATCTAAGATAACTCAAGAAATCTGTAATTAATTTTGACGTTTTTGCCGCGGATGTTTTAGTTGTGCAATTTTACATCTAACTAAGGTGTTTGGTGCAGTATTTCCCAAGTAAAAAAATGCATGACCTGTTGTCTTATGTAAACAAAGTCGCTGGGCAGGTCTGTATCACTGTCTATGCTATTGGATAGAGAGCAATCACTGCAACTGTTCACCCCATGTTAGTAGGCAAATGGACATCATCAAATCAAAACCCAACCTTCATTTACCCGTTGTGACGCACGGATGTTCCAAACTCCGTTTTAGACCAGACTGACTTCATTATCCTATCTACACTTTGCAGTACATTTTGACACTGGAATAACCGTTTCTGAGTCATATCGATGCCACACAGGCTGTTTTCAAAGGGATTCGTTGCTTTTTAAAGGCAGTCGCTCTTTAAAGTCCCGCAATAAGCATGGTTTGAGGACTAACAACATGGTGTTTGTTGAATTACATGAGTACATGTATAAAACACGGTTTATGACGAAATACACAAACCTGTTTAAAGCAACAAGCAGAGTGTGGGTGCAGCAGGTCGGGAGAGAGGTGCAGCATTTCAGAGGGAGAAGGATGCAGTGTATTGTGGGATGAGCAGTGGGGTCTCTCTTGTTGTAGGACTTTGACTGTGAGAAATCACCTTCCCAGTCAGTCTATTGTGTGTATTGGAAATTCATTTTGCAATGTACAGCCTTGCCTATGAAGTGTGCACCCATGAAATGGGGTATCAGGCTAGTCAGTAACAACCACAGATTACAATTCCAAAGATTTTACTCAAATATTAGTATCATAGCTCTTATTGCAGGACTTTGACTGTGAGAAATCACCTGCCCAGTCAATCTATTGTGCGTATTGAACATTTGTAATGGACTGTAAAGTCCTGCAATAATAGCTATGACGCTAATATTTGTTTAAACTCTATGGAATTGTAATCTATGGGTGTCACTGACTAGGCTGATACCTCATTTCATGGTTGCACACTCTATAGGTAAGGCTGTACATTCCAATATTAATATTTAATACACACAATAGGTTGACTGTGGAGGTAATTTTTCACAGTCAAAGTCCTGCAATAAAAGCTATGACACTAATATTTGTGTAAACTCATCATATATTTACACACACACACACAAATGCTAATGGATAGCCCCAGAGACAGAAATAGCCCGTACTTGAAATGTAGCACTGACCCATTCCAAATGCCCATTGCTATTCTTCACTCCTCAATAAACCAATGGTTACCATTTATATGGAACATGGCCATAGAGCTATGATCCAGTGCTGTCAGTACGACTCCCCACAGGCAGATCCAGCCGAGCAGCGTACACAGAGCTAAACTGGAAGTGCCACTGGGATAACAATCACTAAAGCACCAATAGAGCGCAAAAGAGATCTTTCAGCCCATACTTGAGACATTAAACCACTGATCCAGCCTACTCTGAAACCACTCACCCCTCTCTTTGGGGATGCAAGGGGAAGAGAGCTAGCACTCCATGCAGGATATAGCATGATTCCAGAATTTCTCAAGGGGTGAGAGCCAGCATTGGCCCATCCTCCCCCAGCATGAGATGAAGGGGAGCCCCTGAGGAGAGGCTCTCCCCTGGGCACCGATTCTAGGCGAGCAGGCGGCAGATCAAAGCCTAGCTCCTCCATCCACATCACAACACCAACATAACTGGAATGGCAAGTTAAGCAGCTTGGAATAACAAGTCACTCTTCCCTACCACAGATTTCTCTGTACCAGTAAACAACTTACAGTAATGCCAAGCTTAGTTCTCTCCTTTGGTTGAATTAAGATGGCTGCCTTCCTGCAAGAGGAACTTTTTCACTGGTTAACGTCTCTCATTTCACACAACAATTTTTATTTAAAGCGCAGTGTCATTTCAAATGTAGCCTAGTTATTCCATTCTGTTAGTTAGTTTGATTGATTTAGGTAGTTTGTTAGTTTGACGTATGGCAGATTCCACCAACCAAGTGAAATTCCGTCTTCCTTATCACGCTTCACACTCCTGTTTAGAGAGAGCTGATAAAAAATGTGTATCTTTAATTGTCCGTTCTGTTGACTGTACACCACCTCATGTACGGTACAATGAGGTGACAAACTAAATTGGTCTGCACACGTCAACTATTTCCTCAGGCAGAAATTAAAGCCTAATTAAAAAATTCACATAAGCGTTTGCACATCCAGTTACGCCAAGCGCTGCAATGTAATGAAATATAATTTATATAATTCAGCTGGAGACATAAGGACTCATGTTGCTCTGGAATAAAACAATCTTTCTTGGTAAGCCTCCTATCGGCTTATGGCTGATTTATATACAAATACCCAACAATGTACCCCCACAACCCACCATAATGACTATTGCTTACCTTTTCACCTTTCCGTGTACTGTAACGTAAAAATAGAACAAATTTGAGTATTGAAAAGCTAAAGTTAATATATGCAGATCCAGTTTAGAGAGGTATTTGGTGTTACAGGAGGAAAGGAGCACTCTACAAGTCTACAGCATGTGCAATTGCTTAAGATAGAAGTTGCCCTTAACCACAGATCTAGGATCAGATTAGCCTTCCCTCAATCCTAACCTAAACCCAGGACCACCCATATGTCAAATGTATGCACGCATGACTGTAAGTCGCTTTGGATAAAAGTGTCTGCTAAATGGCATACTATATTATATATATTATATTCATAGGTCTGCTAAATGGCATACTATATTATATATATATTATATTCATAGGTCAGGGGTCATCTTGAAGTAACCTCTATTTGCTCTCTTTTCAGAGTACAATATCTCGGCAGCGGCCATCGCCATCTTCAGCCTGGCCTTTATGATCCTGGGCACCTTGTGTCTCCTGTGCTCCTTCAAGAAGGGGAATGACTACATCCTCAAACCTGCCGGAATGTTCTTCGCTTTCGCAGGTAAGACCAGACAAGCTCAGCTGGTAGAGCACGGCGCTTGTAACGCCATGGTAGTGGGTTCGATCCCCGGGACCACCCATACACAAAAAAAAAAAAAAAAAAAAAAAAAAAAAATGTATGCACGCATGACTGTAAGTCGCTTTGGATAAAAGCGTCTGCTAAATGGCTTATTATTATTATTATTTATTATATTAAGCAGATAACACACTACCTTTGTAATATTTTGGTTGTACTGTTATCAATGGGTTAAGGGAACAGATACAGTACTAAAATCGTAATATAGTATAACAAATTAAAAACAAATCATATCTGATTCACCTGCTTACCTGTGATTGGAGGTCATGATCGTTAACCCATCCTCCTCTCTCCCTCGCTGCCCAATCGCAGGCCTGTGCGCCATCATCTCAGTGGAGGTGATGCGTCAGTCGGTGAAGCGGATGATCGAGAGCGAGGACACCATCTGGATCGACTACTCCTATGCCTGGTCCTTCGCCTGCGCCTGCGCTGGCTTCTGCCTCCTCTTCCTCGGTGGCCTCGGCCTCCTTCTGCTCTCCATGCCCCGCATGCCCCAAAACCCCTGGGAGTCCTGCATGGACGCTGAACACGAAGTGGAGTAATAGACGGAGAGGGATGAGAGGAGGAAGAGAGTGACACTTTCTTTAACAGCAATAAGATCACGATCAAGATCAACTTCGTGCCGTTATATAGTGGAACCAGAGGGTTCTTCCCCCCCCCCGATCTGGTCTTGGCACGTGCGCTCTAGGCAACAGGTCGCAGATACAGTGCGGGTAGGCTACCTACTTTTTGAGATTATTATGGATATGAGCGATACAATTTTTATTTGTCAAATGGCACTTTCACCACCCTGTGAAGTTCATCATAATTTCATCTGTAGCCTAATAAACTGCATGCTTTCCCGGGTCATAGTGGGAGGACCACACAACATACAGTATCATCGCGTGACTCCAAGTTTACTTCGATATGATGGTTATTATATAAATATTTGCCAATAAAGGCATTTCCACCGCCATTTCTAGCATAATTAATTTTACAGACACAAAAACATCCCACCATGTCGAACGAGCAAATTGTCTGTATTATAAAATTGTACCGGCATTTCCTGTTTCCATCTGCCCAGTCGCGATATTTTCAAGCGTCAGGTAATTCATCAGCATGAAATGGTTGGATGGAAACCTGATTAATTATACATTTTGCCATGTTATTTAATGGCATAAATAGTAATGGATTGACATTTGACCTATGAATTCACCTTTTCTGCACTGTGTGTTTTGTATGATAATTATGTACATAACGCAATCAATTTGTAACTGAGATGGTTCTTCTGTTATTTTCAGTGCATCAAGCACTTGCAATGAATTTATGTGAAATGTATTCATGCAGATTTCAAGATAACCCAGGAAATTGTTAGAATCAGATGCCAAATGATTACTTAATGATTACGTATTTCATATTATTACAACTCCTTAAAAATATATATATTCACAGCATACATAACCCTAATTGTGATGTAAAGAAGCGATATCAAAATCATCCGTTTTAATTCTAGAATTTCGGTCATGTTAGATTTATAGTGACAATTATTTATTTTCAGTATTCAAATGGACTTACTTTTATAAGAATAATACATGGATGTCACAGCAAATTGGAGAGGTTGAAGCTACAATTAATGCTGTCTGGTGGGTTTAGTGTGCATACCATGCCGAATGCTAAACATCAACAGTCTCTGAACCAGAATGGTAAACACCAACAGTCTCTGAACCGCTGAATGCTTGGGTTGCCATGTTGGAAAAGGTTCAGTTCTAGCAGGTGCACACCAAACACTAAATCCCCCACCCCAGCTTTTTAGAGCTGAACACATGGCAGCCCAATTTCTTTGACTACTTGATCCCATTCAATTTAGGAGCGCTCTATTTTTAATCAAGGTTAGGTATCAATTTCTTCTCTTTCTTATTTTAGTTAGCGTCTGATGCATTTAATTTAAAACTCGCAAGGTACTCAGTAGCCAACACTTTCAGGGGCTTTCAGTTCAAATGGTTAGGGAAAAACTCAGAACCTTAATATGTACCATCTAGATCCAGTATATGGCTTTAACATATATTTTTTCCTAATGTCCAGTCTTCAGCCAAACTAAACTGGACTGCTCTCCCTGGCTTGCTCTCCCATGTTACCATTCATCTTTGGCTTCTATGGACAGGCAGGAAATAGGTGTACTGTAAAAACCCAGTGGGTACATTCTTTTTGTTATGGATGATACTGCTTTTGTATTTACTCAGTGGAAGTGTTAAACTAGGATTCTTTTTGATACAGAAATTTACATTACTAATGTCTCAAAACAAGCTTGCAAGTTCTAATACCATTGCTTTCCCCATATGATATTTGATTGAATAGATGAGGGCAGTTGATAAAGGTATTGGCAGTATGGTACTTAAACGCTACATAAGACTTCATGAATGTAGCAGATAAAAACTTGCTTAGCCATCTTATCTGTTCTTGTCTGTTAGAACTAGCTTTTTGTATGCAATGATGAATTACAGTACAGTGGTTGTCTTTAGTGGTGTATACATGTTATGATAACCACAAAACCATACATTTCTAATGAAAATAAAATCACTGATATCTAGCTTTGATGAAAGCCAGTTTCCTGCATCCCTTTCATGCTTCTCTCCTGTATACAAGACACCTGGGTCATGTTCATTTAGGCACCAAACGGAAGAAACGGGATGGACTACCTGGACTTGCACAATAAGAAAAGCTCATTTTGTTTACTGTTGCAAAAAGTTTTCCTTTGCATGTCCCAATGAACACAAACCTGTTTTGAGAATAAAGCCTTGCAGCATGGTCATAGAGGGGAATATCCAGAAAACTCGGGTCTCGGACAGTGAGTGTGTCGATAGAGCGAAGACATGTTAACTGGTGATGATGAAAGGAGTCGTCTGTGGAGGCATCCCCTCACTGGGGGGGGTTGATGAAAGAAGGAATCTGTGGAAGTGTCCCCTCACTGTGTGTGTGTGTAGGGGGGTGGGGTGATGAAAGGAGTCGTCTGTGGAGGCATCCCCTCACTAGGTGTGTGTGTGTGGGGGGAGGGGCGGGTTGATGAAGGAAGGAGTCTGTGGAAGCGTCCCCTCACTGTGTGTGTAGGGGGGTGATGAAAGATGAACAAGAGCACCCACCCTGTCCTTCGCCACATCAGAGAGTCCAGGCTTTTGATCCGGATCTTTTCAGTCTACGCTCCCTTGATGGGTTAATTTAGATTCCAAACTCACAGCCGGGGTTAGTTTGGTGGCAGAGAGAGAGTAACTGCATGATGGAGAATGGATCAAAATCGAAAACAGAAACATTGAGAGAGAAAAAGACGTCAGAGCTGCCTCGGTTGATTCTAAGCCAATAGTAACATCAAATGCCAAAGACGCAAGTCTATTGGCCTTGAGTTGAGCGTCTTGAGTGCAAACTGTTGGGGTACTGTACACCACTAGGGTAGGGGTTCTATACACCTGTGGAGAAAATGGTTGAGACGGCTAGGGATAAACCGGTCCTAAGACGGATACAGTGTGTTGGGGGTAAGTCAGTCCCTACACCCAAACGAGGGCATTGCGTTCATCCACCTCTGGCCTGCTGGCCCCCCTACCTCTGCGGAAGCACAGTTCCCGCTCAGCCCAGTCAAAACTGTTCGCTGCTCTGGCACCCCAATGGTGGAACAAGCTCCCTCACGACGCCAGGACAGCGAAGTCACTCACCACCTTCCGGAGACACTTGAAACCCCACCTCTTTAAGGAATACCTGGGATAGGATAAAGTAATCCTTCTACCCGCCCTTACCCCACCCCAAAGAGAAAGAAAAAAAGGTGAATGCACCAATTTGTAAGTCGCTTTGGATAAGAACGTCTGCTAAATGACGTAAATGTAAATGTTCCTCAGGGGCCACATTACTTCTGAGTGAGATAATGACAAGTTCTATAACTTCAATGGAAAACACAAGACACCCAGCGACTTCATGAGAGTAAAGTAAATTGTGTAACCCTTCGGTCCCTTTGGGGACATTGAGCCACATGGTGTACACTTCATTTCCACACAGGGAAATCACTCAGAGCAATAAAACTCTCCCTCATCCAATCCAACAATTGAAGTATGTCTCTGCAATAAAAACAAGAGAGTAACTGATTCAATAAAAACACTTTAATAGAGAAACACATTTTAAAAAACAAAACAAAAAATAAAATAAAACCTTTGAAACAAAGTCTAAATCCTTTATCATAACCACCACCAATTGAATTGAAAAGAGTGAAAGGGAAATATTCATCATTATGTAGCCCACTCGTGTGGATCCAGTGGAGGGTAACAGTTAACAGGTGTGCCATTGATTTACTGTAGGAGGGGAAGAAACAGAGGAGACTGGAGACAAGATGGATGACAACAGGAGATGTGGTTTTACAAAAGGCTGAACACAGTGCTCTCTACTGGCTGGGCAAAAGGCTGCTCCCAAAACAAAACCGTCCGTTCAAGTTAGGGTTGTTTTAGTTGTTTTACGAAGGCATTTACACGATGATATGTGACTGGGTCTGGGTGGAGGCTAACTGACATTCAAACTGTTGACGACAAACAAATTAAAAGCTCCCGTCTCGATGCAAAGTCAGTCAGGTCACGAGTCATGACACGGCACAAAATTGAGATTTTGATAGTGACTAAGCAATAATAAAGGTCTGAATAGGCGCGGTATGGACACAAGCACAGACCTACTATTACTTACTCTTGGACAAGATTATTAAGAACAAACACTTAGAATGGCTCAATCTCTTATGGTTTGGATTTCACGCAAATACAGATCAGAGACTGCAGAAATTGTGAGGAGTATTGCACAATTTAGAGATTAACCAACAACTAATTTGTGGAAAACTGATTCAAATTTGATATCCACTTCTTTGCAAAGATTTTCAAAGCTTATAATATGTGCCCCGTAAGTCTGGGAGCAACTTTCGCCCAGCAAAATAATTTGGAGGAAAAACAACTCTTACATGAGCATTACATAATTCATTGACATGTTAATAAAATATCATACTTTTTTGTTCATAATGTCACAAGTCATTGTACACATCAAATAATATGCCAAAATGTTACTTTGTAGGGATAGAACAAAAACATGATATTTTTATTGTTGTTGCACAAATCAATACAAACTTTTTGATAAAACCGGGGATATAAACAAGCCAGGTCTTCTTGGCATGCACAGAATTAATGTACAGTTTTACGTGAAAAATAATTGTCGAACCACAAAGCACCGCTGAAATGAAAAAATATTTTTAACAGATTCTGCGAAAAAAAACTTCAACAAGGACAAATAATTCCTGCAACATTGATTTTAAAAATAAGTATTCTACCGTAAAGTAACATGTTTTATATGCCTGCAACAAAAAAACGTAAAAGCAGCCAGACACCATCTTATAAAAATGAATTAAAAAAGTTATTACTATAAGATGCTGTGACTGCCAACACGGTCCATGTCAATTTCTGTGAGTTGATTTTGTGAATTTGCATAATTAAAAAAAGGGCATACCTCTTCTTTTAAACAGCTTCTACAAAATTGAGGCACTCCCTAAACCTTGTTTGTAAATACCTAGAAAATGCATATTTACAAGTATGTTTTTTTTGTGACAACCTCTTGAATCTGGACCTTGGAAAGTTAACAATGACCAAAAATTTGAATGAACTGATGTCCCCGTAAATGTTTTTAATGATAGTTTCAACTATGTTTAAGGGATGTTTTTAATTCCGACTAGATTTGCTTCCTGAATAGCTGACAGCATGTTTGACTCAAAAACAACAAAAAAATATATATATCTGATTGACATACATTAAAATGAATGACAAAATAGTTACATAAATGTACCAGTTAGAATCAAAGGGTCTTTTATTACAATATACTGAAACAAACCATTAACACATTTTTATTTTATTTATTTTAGATTGGGGAGAAAAGGCTGCAACACAAATGAATCATGAAAAGTTGAGATAAAATGGTTTCCAGTAAATGTGACAACTGTGGCTTTTACACTAAAAAAAATCTACCAAGTCAATCAAAATCAGTCACAAATGTGCATTTGATAATCATTGTCAATACTTTTCATGATAATTTTATCCTACTGGCAATTAATTATTTGAGTGTGCACACTATACAAATGTATAAAGATTGGACAGCTTGATGAAGGTTGTTTGCTAATTCTTTTACAAAAATGCAAATAGATTTCACTCACAAGATATGTGCATGTCACCCTAAAAACAAAATACCTCAATGATTGGAATGCATGTCAGAAAAGTCATACAAACGGCTGAACAATTTTTTTTATTTTGTGGTTAAAATAACCCACACTGATTGCATTTATTTGTTAACAAAACATTTTGAGATGTCAAAATAAAAGCAGATTTTTTTTTCTGTCTAAATTTCCTGGGAAATTGCCAGGGCAAACAGACAGAATGAGTTACCTCAGTCATCTAAGCAACTATTTAAATCAGAGCAAGAGGTTGGTAGCTAAAAGTGATGTCCACTGATGACACAAAGAGTACATGGAATATCGGTGAAAAAGACGGTGGGAAACTCAGATGATAAGACCGAACCAAAAAGTAACTGATGGCTCTGGTCTAAACCAGCCGGTTTTCTTTCGGGCCGAAGTCCTACATAAGTTCAAAAATAGTCTACGGTTGCAAAATTCCCAAAATTCCCAGGTTTTTCGGGAATCCTGGTTGAAGAATTCCAAGTCGGACGATTCCCTCGTTGCTTACTCCCTTGCTGATTCCAGAAAACATCCAACCGGGATTTCAGAAAAACCAGGGAATGTTGGGAAAGTTTGTGACAGGATCTTTCTCACGCCTTTCTAAATGACCTTAAAGCTCTGAAGTGGGTCAAAGAAAAGCAAGGAGACAACGTAGATCCAACATCTTCTAAATCTTCACTCACTCAACATGAAAAAAATATTTTCAACTTAGCCGTGATCCCTCTCTAAACCTTCAGATCCCCTCAGCAGCCATGCCTTAGTTATGCCTTTTCAATAGACTTCACATTACCCATCCACTCACATATGCACTTTGTCTCAAGTTTCACCACATACCATTTTTTGTATATGCAGTTTTGCTTGACTGATTAGATGTTTGGTCGACGGGATTTCACATGTAACACGTTGGAATTTAACCCCATCACGCAATACACCTACTTCAAAAGACAGTGTAAAGGGAAAGCCATTCGCCCAACAGGAGAACAACTATCTTTGGACCTCAGATGAAACTGCAGAGGAAGCATACCATGGTTCTTTCTGAAACTAGTTTTTCCAAGTTGGAATCAGACAACAGTAGACCTCACTTCGATGTGGCTCTTCATGCTTATCATTATCTATCCTATATTTTTCTATCTTTTAAAAGAGAGGAGAGGGCCAGTGAAATGGGGGATTTACATGCAACCAACACATTTGTATAAATGTATCATAAAGTAATTTTAAAGTAATAGTTTTTTTCTGAACGGTGTGTGTTTGCGTGTGCATGTTTGTATGCATGTAAGAATCCCATTTACTGCACTAATCTGTCACTGAAGATGATTTTCAGGTGAGAATGTCTAAGATTAAGGATCAAAAGCAAACCAAATGAAGTCTAATGTAAATGCTAACATGATACAGGAATTTCGATACATGTCTGTGGCATACAACTCAGTCATTTATTTTCTTCATATGTACAGATTAGAGGAAAATGTATCTACTTCTATACAATGTTCCATATATTTTATATGAAATTAGTTGACCACTTAGCTTTTTCCCTGTTAACACAACTACGATGAAAATCAAGACATAGAAAGTCCACTCAAAATTAAAAAACGAACGAAAACAAAAAAACCTTCAACATAAAGTGGCCAACATAACCAACTTCAATAAGGGAAAACAGACAGGCAGCCAAGTGGTCAACAAAATCTTGTGTTTTTATTTTTTTATACTTTTCTTTGCATTACGTACATATACAAGTGTACATAATATAAGTATATATTCATATATACATAATGTGTATGTATATATACCAGTAATGCAATCCATTATATATACTTATGTTTTACATATTTTTGTTATTTTTTTTGTCAGATATGTGAAACAGAAGAAAGATTTGACTGTTACAAATAAAAGTTTAAAACAAAACAAAAAGCGGGAAACGAAACTATCAATAGAAACGATTTGTAAAAGCACTTGTACCGTTTTTTTTTTCTTTTTCACAAAAGGTTTTGCTATTATTTGCTTTTTTTTCTTTCTTTATATTTTACATGTTTTTTTATTTTATATTTTTCAAGGGGGTACTTCTAAGGGGTGAAACTCATTTAAAATAGGAATAGTATCCGTTGCTACCGTTTGAACTTCCTATGCTGAGCTCTTGGAGTAGGGAAAGTGGGTCGCTGTGCTTTTTGACCTGTTCAGGGCGAGCTCTGGGTTTGGGTGGGGCGCGGAGGGCACTGGCGTAGGACATGGTGGGGGGTTTTCCAGGGTTTTGGGGGCCCCCCGGGCCCTGGCCGGGCTCTGGGGGGGCCTGCTGCTGCTGCGGCTGCTGCTGCTTGCTGTTGGGCATGAGAGGGGGGAACTGTCCGAGGTGCTGGAGGGAGTGGGCAGGAGGCTGGGCCGCAGCTACTGCTGCTTCAGCCTTCATCTGCTCCTCTGCTGCCTGCCGCAGGGCCTTGGAAGCTACTGGAGAGAGGGAGGAGGAGGAGGAGGAAGGAGAGTGAGGAAGAAGGAGGAGGATGAGGGGAAAGACGAGAGGGGAAAGAGGAGGAAGAAGGACAAGAGGGAGAAGGAAGGGAAAGAGGAGAAATATACAATACATTGGGGGTTACTTGTCAATGTCAGGAGAACAAATGGACACTTAGGAAGAAAACTGACACTTTTGGTTTTGCCACGCTTGCATTGTTGGAATCATTGACAATGACAGCCACACGACAGGCATTTCAACTTGCGGATTCGTCAACCTTACAGTGGCCAACAAGCCAACAACCTTCAAATTGTATTCACCAGGTCAATCCCTGATGACAACCGTCAGAAATTGAACACCTGACCGGCTCCCACCTGAGTGTCACCGATCACTACTCTGCCACTGCTAGTTATCACAGGCACTGCCAAGTACAATTTGAGTGCAGTAGGCTACACTTGAACCATTATATATTTTTATTTTTAAATGCAGTGATCTGCACTGTACCTCACTCAGGTACATAGTCAATAAAATACTGAATAATTAGCATAACAGTTTGATAATGGTTTAAAAAGTCATTTGTGGTGCTTCTGATGCGTACCTAGGAGGTCCCGGTGTTGGTGTTGAACGAGTGTGCTGGCTCCGTTGCATGGAATGTTCTGGAACGGGCCGGGGCCACCCCCGTTGCCGGGCCACAGCTCGGGCGGGGGGTAGCCGTAGGGGTGTTGGTGGGGGTGAGGGTGTTGGTGTTGGTGTGTGTGGGGGTGCTCCTGGGGGTCTGCCGGGCAAGGCTGTGGCTGCTGCTGGGCCAAGGCGGCGGCGTTGGCGGGGGATCCCTCGTCTGGGTAGCTGGAGGAGATCCGCCGCTGGTAGAGGGGCCGCCCGGGACCCCTGGGTTCATACTGAGAGAGGGAGACAGAGGGAGAGAGAGAGAAAAAAAAAAGACAATTTAGGTAAATCAAAATCACCCATGGTACATTGAGAGATCATCCCCATTCCTTTCCTCACAGTGCCATGTCATAGCTGTAGGAATCACAACACGCTCCTCGGCGCTCCTCTTATTTGTCAACTAGTAACAGCAGGTGTGAGTGAATACATTCCACTCCACAAAATTCTAATTTCACTTACACAACTCATTCACTCTTCTGCCAGAGCGCCTATTACACGTCCCGTAAGCTGGGAACATGCATAGTATCATGATAAAAATCCTGGAAAAATCATCGGAATACCAATAAGACGGGATAAGAGCCACGCGAGGGGACAGGCTGAGCATTCTGAAGAGCAGTCGAGAAACACCCGTTCCTAAATTGAACAGTGGTATGAAAACAGAACAGCCCTCGGACCAGAACACTATCCAGAGGTGTTGATGACTGTGGTGAGGTGAGCCTTTGGGGAGTGACAGTGTTATACTCAACACCCTGTGAGGGAACCTTTCTTCTCTGGAAATGTTAGTTGCATTGGGGGTGTGTGTGTGTGGGGGTGGGGTTTCGGGGGCATACACCCCCCGGGACAAAACATTTTTTTGAGACTTGACTAGTGCAGTGTTGAGACTTGATTAGGTGAGGAGTGAGGTGGTGTGCTGTCTCTCCAGGTCTGACTAGCGTGCCGTCTTGTGTCTCGTGCTCAGGCAGGTTTGACTGTCACAGCAGCACAAAGAGCTAAATAACATTTTGAACGGTGTTGTACCTTGACAAATTATCTGAAGTATGTTTGGTAGAAATACTATGTACGTTTTGTATATACAGTGGGGAGAACAAGTATTTGATACACTGCCGATTTTGCAGGTTTTCCTACTTACAAAGCATGTAGAGGTCTGTAATTTTTATCATAGGTACACTTCAACTGTGAGAGACGGAATCTAAAACAGAAATCCAGAAAATCACATTGTATGATTTCTAAGTAATTAATTTGCATTTTATTGCATGACATAAGTATTTGATCACCTACCAACCAGTAAGAATTCCGGCTCTCACAGACCTGTTAGTTTTTCTTTAAGAAGCCCTCCTGTTCTCCACTCATTACCTGTATTAACTGCACCTGTTTGAACTCGTTACCTGTATAAAAGACACCTGTCCACACACTCAATCAAACAGACTCCAACCTCTCCACAATGGCCAAGACCAAAGAGCTGTGTAAGGACATCAGGGATAAAATGGTAGACCTGCACAAGGCTGGGATGGGCTACAGGACAATAGGCAAGCAGCTTGGTGAGAAGGCAACAACTGTTGGCGCAATTATTAGAAAATGGAAGAAGTTCAAGATGACGGTCAATCACCCTCGGTCTGGGGCTCCATGCAAGATCTCACCTCGTGGGGCATCAATGATCATGAGGAAGGTGAGGGATCAGCCCAGAACTACACGGCAGGACCTGGTCAATGACCTGAAGAGAGCTGGGACCACAGGCTCAAAGAAAAACATTAGTAACACACTACGCTGTCATGGATTAAAATCCTGCAGCGCACGCAAGGTCCCCCTGCTCAAGCCAGCGCATGTCCAGGCCCGTCTGAAGTTTGCCAATGACCATCTGGATGATCCAGAGGAGGAATGGGAGAAGGTCATGTGGTCTGATGAGACAAAAATATAGCTTTTTGGTCTAAACTCCACTCGCCGTGTTTGGAGGAAGAAGAAGGATGAGTACAACCCCAAGAACACCATCCCAACCGTGAAGCATGGAGGTGGAAACATCATTCTTTGGGGATGCTTTTCTGCAAAGGGGACAGGACGACTGCACCGTATTGAGGGGAGGATGGATGGGGCCATGTTTCGCGAGATCTTGGCCAACAACCTCCTTCCCTCAGTAAGAGCATTGAAGATGGGTCGTGGCTGGGTCTTCCAGCATGACAATGACCCGAAACACACAGCCAGGGTAAGAAGCATCTCAAGGTCTTGGAGTGGCCTAGCCAGTCTCCAGACCTGAACCCAATAGAAAATCTTTGGAGGGAGCTGAAAGTTCGTATTGCCCAGCGACAGCCCTGAAACCTGAAGGATCTGGAGAAGGTCTGTATGGAGGAGTGGGCCAAAATCCCTGCTGCAGTGTGTGCAAACCTGGTCAAGACCTACAGGAAACGTATGATCTCTGTAATTGCAAACAAAGGTTTCTGTACCAAATATTAAGTTCTGCTTTTCTGATGTATCAAATACTTATGTCATGCAATAAAATGCTAATTAATTACTTAAAAATCATACAATGTGATTTTCTGGATTTTTGTTTTAGATTCCATCTCTCACAGTTGAAGTGTACATATAATAAAAATTACAGACCTCTACATGCTTTGTAAGTAGGAAAACCTGCAAAATCGGCAGTGTATCAAATACTTGTTCTCCCCACTGTATACACACACCTGTATATTTTTTTTGCAGCGCCACAGCTAAATGAATGCAGCGAAAACACTGGAGAGTCCTAACACGTCAACTGGATAAACAGTGGACAAATATCCTTTTCAGACCGGATATTGGCATCCGAAAAGAGCAATGTCTTCCAATAACGTTAATTTCCTGTTAAAATCCAATAAAGGAAAATGCCACGAGGTCAACTGAGCTCCACGTTATCGAACAGGCTAGACAATAACACATAAGTAAGATGGAGAAGGCTGCTTATTCACTATGTGGTCTGACCAGCTGGGTAGGACCAAAAGTCTGGGTCGTGTTCATTAGGGCACGCAACAGAAAATGTTTTAAAACGTTTTCCACTGGGAAATGAAAATGAGTGTTGGACAAGTCCATGTAGCCCCTGCCCGTTTGTAAGTTTTCTTCAGTTTCTGTGCCTAATGAACAACCTGCACACACACTGTAGTTCTCCAGGACCAGAGTCTCCCAAACCCTGGACCACACCTCCACCCATAGGAATCCTTAATGATATGCCCTAGCTTCTCCTGTCCTCATAGTCACCTGGCTTTAACTTTCTACTCAGACAAAGTTAGCAATGTTGAGGCAACGGTTAGGAAATGAGCTTTAGAGCAATATGCTGCGCTTTAACTGATACATTTCTCTCCTTTTCTCACAGTAATTTTTAGGTCAGACAATTACAGAAGGTGAGAAAGTCACAGATTCCATTTCCTGTGATGTTGTCATTGTGAGAAATGTTTTCAATGTATTCAAATCTTTAAATATATTTGCATGTACCCGTCCGTGCTAATATGTAGCATTGGAAGTGAGGTGAAAAGACAGTTGACTGTAACATGAAACTGTGACAGACAGGGCACACTAGTATAATAGTCACAGCAATTCTATTCTTCACACACATGGATGGAGCATGGTCCTTACCTCTTCTACATTGTGAAGGGCGGTGGCACCTGCTGTTCTGGGGGAGAGGGGGTGGTAGGGCTCCTGGCTTGGGCCTTGACCCTGCTGCTGCTGCTGTTGTTGTTGGTGCTGCTGGTGCTGGTGGTGGAGCTGCATGAGGTGGACCTGCTCCTGTCTACTGGGGTGGGCCATGACGGGCAGCCCGTAGGGGAAGCCCTGGCCCTGGGCTAGCATGTGGTTCTGGGTCACGCCAGCTCCGCTGTGAGGCCACTGGGCCTCCTGGAGGAGGTACTTGACCTGCGGGGGCGGGGTGGTGGAGTGGCCCAGCTGGTGGGGGTAGGCGTTGGGGTTGTAGAGCGGGTTCCCCGGGTGCTGCTGGAGACCCGGGTTATTGAGGAGCTCCAGCTCGTGGCTGGTGGGGTCTCGGCCGGGATAGGGGCCAGGGGGGAAGGGGCCGGTGTGGTTGGAGGTTGCGGCCGAGGGGGAGGATGGGTCGCCCGGGGAGCGGGACTGGACCTGGCGATACTGGAGCAGGCGGGACTGGGGAGGGGGCTGCATCTCAGCCGGGTCCCTGGGATCGGGCTGATCCTGGGGGGGCATCTCTCGCAGGAGGCCTGGGAACCTACGGAGGAGAGAAGACGGATACATACCCTTAATATCCAAAGGCAGTCAAATCAGTAGAAAAAGAGGGAGTGTGAGCGGTATAGAGAGAGGAAAAGCAGCCAGAGATCGAGCGCGCAGGAGAACAAGACAATGGGAAAGCCGTTCTCGGCCCTGAAGGTTACCTGGTGAAAGGCGGTCCGCCAGCCTCGTCCTCCATGCCGGCACTCATCCTCCAGTTGGCCCGTGCCAGCAGCTGAGGGGGGAAGCGGGCTAGGCCGGGCTGGGCCAGATGGGCCAGCTGCTGGGGCAGAGGGAAGGCCACACCGCCCTGGAGGAAGGGCCCGGGCTCACCCCACTGGCCCAGCCGCGCCTGCTGGCTCAGGGCCTCCAGAGCTAGAGGGTCTGTTGTAGGTAAAGGAAAAGAGGGAAAAGAGAGAGCAAGATTGTACGATTATCATGGTTGGGTACAAAACAACTTTCAAAATACAGAAAGTGTCACATCATATGATGCAAAAAGCATCATACTGTGACACTTGTTGTATTTTGAAAGTTGTATATCTTGAAAACGTAATTGCTGACATGCAAAACATTTTGGGACTGTATCAACAGTGGACTAATGAAACAAATACCAAAAGATAGTTTGAGTGGTATTTTCTCTCAAGTGTTTGCCTAGGTAGTAGAAGCATTGGAAGACTAGGAGTCATCACCAGATTGCTTAAACCTAGGCCTGTCCGAGTTTCTTTAGGTATGCAAATATCGAAGTGGTAGTGACAAGGGGTTGTTTCTGGAACTGGTCAAAGTCTCAGATTAAAAACAAGGCATAGCCTACTGTCGCTACCTTACAGCCCAACCAAGGTGTGTGAAACAAAGAGCAAACTGGAACTACGAAAGATGTTTATAGACTCTTTTGGAGAATCATTTCAATAAAAGGTGTTTTATTATTAAAAACATGTCTGCGTAATTAAACCCAGATGAATGCTGTAGTGTCACAATGTGTTGTGTTTTATTAATAAAGAAACACCTTTTATTAAACTTTCCCTTTCCTCAGAGAATGGATGATATATTTTGTGAAAGTATAAGGTTGACAGTGTAATGTTATTCTTTCTGGGTGAAAAAGAACTTGGAAGTTTGTCAAAGGTCGGTAGCTGTTTCGTTTTTCTGAAATATTTCGCAAACTGTACTGAAATTCAGCCACTCGAAGGGAAAGTACAAATAAACTGTTTTATTCTTACCCTGATGCAAGCCTTCATGCCAACATGCATTGCATTTTATCAACAGGAACACCCTTTAATGATATTCCCCTTTCAGAGAATGGTTGAATATTTTTTTTTTATTTTAAGCCTCAGTCGACAGTGTAGCACTATTTCAATATTTTTATCGTTGTACTCAATTAGTGGATAATCTGTGAGTTGTTTTCAGAAAGCCATTTCAAATAAAGAATTTCAGTCGAACGCTATTTTCTCTGGATTAACCGTGACTTGAACCCTTCAAAGTTCAAAAACGTTGTTTCCCTATAGCTAATTACCTGACCTTTTGTATAATTATGTGAAAGTGATACCTGCCTCAACTTCAAACAAAAAGTGAGGTGCAACACTGATTACTGGATCTCCCACAACAACAGGAGGCACTCACTGAAGTGCCCAGAACCATCAGTTAATGCAAACGTGACCTCAGACTGTTGCATGTCAAAGATACAGACCACACACCCACTACTACTACCACCTCTCAGGGATTCTGAAGAAAAGGACGTTGAAAAGAGGTGACCAATAATAACCTTATCTGTGCAGCCTCTCGGCCCAAGCCATATAAAAACAGACTAGGAAGAGATTGCAGAGATGCAGCAAAAGCTCTACATGTATACAGTAAATATATTAAGAGGATATATACACACCTACAACACAGTCATCAATGTCTCGTCCCATTAGAAAGAGGAGATTCCTTCTATGTACACAGGCCTTTATTTGTCACTGAATGTCAAGAAATGTTTCTGGCCAAGAAATGTATTTCCTTGGACAAACTATAGAGTGACAACCACCTCATTCTATTGAACCAGTGTCTCCTTCACAAGAAAGATGAGGCTGTTCAGTTTGGACTATTTGCAGCTTGGATTGTTGGTTCCTGAGGTTGGTTAAGTAACAAATGCATCCTCTATGAGAAGACTATTGATTATTGGGAGTTCTTTCACCCTAACTGCCCATATGGCAACCTCAGTGCCACGTGCCGTGATGTATGCAACCTCAACATCATTCCGTCAAACTACAATGCCCTCTGTCTTGAGATAAGAGAAGGTTCTGTCCTGCAGTCTGGCGCTCGGTCTCTGCCTCAAGAGCTTTTACATACAGGGCTGTCTGCCCACGATTCTTCCTGAGACCTTCAGGGGGCTGTCCAGGGTGAAGAAACTCTCTCTGTACTGCAGTAAGTGTTATAATTCATCACTTCTATCCAACACCTTTACTGACCTGACTAACCTGGAGGAACTGTCTATTAATAACTACAGGCTTTCGGTGATGGCACCGGACACATTGGGAGGGATCCCTCTTCTGAAGCAACTCACAGTCAACACCTGTACACAGGAGCTCTCTGATTTGCTATGTAGGATTGTCAATATGTCACAGTCATTGACAAGCCTAGACTTTACATCAGACGGGATAGTCATTTTGAGACACCAGAACTGCTTTGAAAACAAAAAGGAGCTGTTCTTGAGCTTCCTTACTTCTACCTTCAAGAGGTGTTTTTTACATTCCCTAATGCACGTCGTTTAGAAAAAGGACCATTCAAATTCTTTGAAAACATCTCCTCTCTGTATTTGCCCCCTATCGATGAGGTACAGACACAGCTTCTGCAGGCTGGTATCAGCAGATTAGGTTATTTTCCCTTTGACGAGAAAAGCATTTCCTTCGAGTCAGTTTGTGAGACGGTATTCAAACTCTCAACTTGAATTAGATCACTGTAAATTCGGGAACTACACCACATCTGCAGTCAGAAACTGCGGATTTCATGCCAGCATAAACTTGAGCTTGATACATTATTTGAAGAATGTCACCGTCATGAGTTTCCCTTTTTGACAAAGCTGAGCTTGGTGTCTCAGAGCAGTTCTGTTGTTTCCCACATCTGGAGCAGCTGGATTTAGCACTCAATCAAATCACCACTATTGTCGACTTTACATTTAATGGACATGGTCAATTGAGGTTCCTAGACCTAAATCGTAACAGATTACCAAGCACGTTTTCTATGGCCTGCGAAGCTTGGAGACCCTAACACTGGAAGATAACCCAGTAGTTTATTTTTATTTCACCTTTATTTAACCAGGTAAGCCAGTTGAGAACAAGTTCTCATTTACAACTGCGACCTGGCCAAGATAAAGCAAAGCAGTGTGATAAAAACAACAACAACACAGAGTTACGTATGGCATTGAAGCTTGTTTGGAGGTTTGTTAACAGTGTCCAATGAAGGGCCAGATGTATACAAAATGGTGTCGTCTGCGTAGAGGTGGATCTGAGAGTCACCAGCAGCAAGAGCGACATCATTGATATACACAGAGAATAGAGTCGGCCCGAGAATTGAACCATGTGGCACCCCCATAGAGACTGCCATCGAAGCTCATGCATTAATCCACCTCACTTCCCTAAAGAGTGTAGATTTAGGAAACGTTCTCCCTCCAACCAGTGAGTCAGAGAATAGTGTAAATCTGACGCACATATTTGGAATCTTCCGTTAGGGGTTGATGCACATGACAATTTTCTCATTGCGGAACAAACTGACCATTAACATTGGCAGCGACAGCACCCCAAAACCAGGCTTGTCCCTTCGATTCCGTGCCCCAACCGTGTCCTTCCAAGACTGCTGGAGGCCGTTCTTCCAGTCTGTCGTCAGCCTCATGGCCAAGACAGAGCGCCTCCTGTGTGGGTCTCACTTCGCCGCAAAGTACTTCCCCTCCCTGCAGGAGTTTGACTTCCTTTCAAAGCTCTATGCCAAGTTTATGGACATGACTGACCTGAACAGGCTTGTGCACTTGTGGTATCTGAAGCTGGAAGAATTGGACCTTTACCTGGAGCCAGGGCTGGCCATCATGTTCCACAACCTGATCAGGCTGGAGAGCCTGAACCTTATCGACTGTGGAATCCTATGTCTAGAGGAGGACCTGAGCAGAAACCTGCACTCCCCTCAGGCAGCGCGAATCGATGAGGTGTTCACCGTGATGGAGAGCTTCCCAGAACCCCTGATCCTCACCTGTACTGCAGCTGTGACAATGCTTGGCTAATCACCTGGGCCCAGAGACAAAAACAAGTCCAGGTCATCTTGTTTCAGGCCGGAGAAGCGGAGCTGACATGCAAAAATGGTAACGGTATCCAGACCTTTGGCAGGTACTTGGAGGCCAACTGTACCCTGGACCTGAGATTTGTCCTGTTCCTCTGCACATCTCTGGGCCTGCTCCTCTTCATGATGGTGGTCCTGCTCCATCTGCTGGCCCTTTTCCACATAGCCCGAGGCTGGCTGGAGGAAGCAGTGCGGAGGCCCAACCCCAGGTACCGCAGCTGCCCAACCTGGAACAGAGGGGGCCTCCCTTCCTACGTCTCTGTCTGCACAGCAGGGACTTCCAGCAAGGGAAGGACATCGTGGATAACATCACAGCGAGCCTCTACGTCACTTCCTGCGCAGTAACTGGTGCACGCTGGAGCTGAGACTGGCCACTCTCTGGGACATCCTCATCCTGGTCTTCCTGGAGGACATCCCACATAGGCAGCTGTCTGCCCACCACTGTCTGGCCAGAATGGTCAAGACCAGGACCTACCTGGACTGGCCCCGGGACACGGCCCTGCAGCCTGCCTTCTGGGACCGTCTGTGGACCAAACTGGCTCCTCCTGAACCACAGCCCAGACTGTAATGCAACACACAGATATACATTTCCACCTGTATACCTACCTGTATCATAACAAGAGTATTCAATATTTACAGATATTTAGCTTCTTGAGTTTTTTTTAATCATTCAACATTTACATATTCTTGTTAGATATTTTGTTGTTATTATTGTTCCCTTGCTTTGAATAAACCTCCCGGTTAGAGGGGACAAAAAAAAAAAAGTTGCACTCGTAGAATTTGAACTCTATGGTAGAACTCACCCATCCCGTCTCCCAGGCCTCCTTCCTGGATCTCCTCCCCGAAGCTGTTAACCCGACTGGGCTGTGACAGGGCCGGGTGGTGCCCCCCCTGGTGGCCCATCTGGGACCTCATGGAGTTCCCCATCTCCTCTGGCCCCTCCTCCTCAGTCTCCAGCACACCCCTGTGGGAGGCCATGGCCCCGCCAAAGAAGGAGGGGTTGTGACTGCCACTGGCGTAGGCAGGGGAGAGCTGGGCCGAGTGATGCTGGTTAGGCTGGCCCATGACCGGGACCCCGCCTGGGTGCTGGGGCGGCACCCTAAAGGGGAGCCTGGACACGCCGGGGTACTGTGGGGGGAAGGCCCGGCCCACGGGGTGGGGGGCAAAGGCCGGGTTGGGGGGTGCCAAGTGGTAGTTGAGGGTTCTTTGGCTTGAGTTGTCCTTGCGGTGGAGCATGGCATTGGGGAAACCCAGTCCGTCTGTCTGAGAGTCCAGAACCCGGCCACCGCCCGGATCACACTCTCCCTGGAGGAGGTGAAGACAAACAGTGTGAGCAGGGCTACAATCACATTGCTCATTTAGTCATGTAGCAATTCTACAGAATTAATTAAACTATAACTTATTCAGATACGTATTAATTTATCCATGTATCAATTCAAAATAGTTCATTAACTATAGATGCGTTAGCTGACAATGTCCCGAAAACGATGTGCACGCTTCAATGGGGAAGAAGTCCGTGTGTTGTTGTGATTCTGGATGGCCAGATAGATAGAAACAATGACAAGAAACTGCCATGTGAGGAATCGTAGGTGGCTTGTTTCAGCTAGTTTTATCTTGTTCTTGATAGCATGTGTTGTTTTGTGTTTTGACATGTCTATGCTAATATGGCTAAAATTCGCTAGCTCGCTAACCAACAACTAACGATGTATTTGAGAGAAAACAAGTACTCATTGTGCAAATGTATTTATGTTTTCAATAAACATTGGAGACTAAATACAGTTTACTTGTCAACAATCAAGCCAACCCAGTCTGTTTTGCCCCATAGTTGCACACACACGTCGGTTTTGTTGCTAAACAACCAACCCGTCTATATCAATACTTATTTGTGTAAATGTGTGAGCAAAGCAAAACTCATTTTTGAAATCATGTATTATTTGAATTATTGATCAATAAAGAGGCTTTAATGGAGACCTTTTCTCATTGTGTTAATGCACCAACAGCGTGACTACAGAGCGAGTCAACAACAACGGACCTGTTTGTCCTTCATCTCCGAGGTCTTCCTCTCTGGTGTCTGCAGCCGACTCTGCTCGGACTTTGGACACCCGTCCATTTTACCTGAGGGGTTCAAAAATGCAGGCACTTTTTCAGCTACTGTGCTATGTGTGAGTTACTGTGCTAAGACACCGACATCACTGTACATTTTCACCCACACAGTTTCTACCCATTTCCACAATCAAGTACTACAACTTATTTGCTACACACCGTTTCTGATGGAATCAGCCTGAAGCTCCTTGTCAGGACTGGTCTGCTGGCCCATGCCCAAGGGGGAGGGGTGTGTGACTCCGCCGTAGGGGGTGGGCGAGCCCCGGTTCTGGGCCTGCAGCAGGTTCAGGTTATAGGCCATGGCCGCCTGGTGGCTCATGATGCGTGGGTCCATGGCAAAGCGGTTTTGGTAGCCGGGCCATGGCAACTGGATGGGGACAGACTGGACACCACATCAATACGAGTCAATATAAAATCAATGCACACACATCAATACATGTCAAATACACAAAATACAATATGCCTAGTCATAGCATAGCGGATAGGGTTGACAGGAAGTAGGTTAGCTAATTCCAGTGGTTATATCGTAGTTCATTCAAAAATGTGGATTACAGCCCATTGTCCCTGTTAAATAAAATATAAAAATATCGGTAGACCCAAATAAGTGCAAGTCTAGGTAACAGGTTATTCCTAAAAGAGTGATGTTGGTACCTAGGCAAATTTTGATAAAGGGTCTACGAAATTCTCTTTTTCTCATGGACGTTCTAGTAAAATGCTTTAAGACTTTCACAACTGACAAGTTCTGACAAGAAAATAAATATGCAGGAGATACTGCACTTAGTGGTTAAGAGCGTTGTGCCAGTAACCGAAAGGTTGCTGGTTCTAATCCCCGAACCGACTAGGTGAAAAATCTGTCGATGTGCCCTTGAGCAAGGCACTTAACCCCAATTGCTCCTGTAAGTCGCTCTGGATAAGAGCGTCTGCTAAATGACTAAAATGTAAATGTAAAAAGTGAATGTAGCTTGCAGTGATGCTTCGCACTGAATTACCATGTTAGATATTTTCAAATATAATATAGTCTAGACTAGTGTTCCCCCCTGATGTGCAGACTGTCTATGTGAAAAGCACAGTGGCTGATGCAGGTCGGAGGAAACAGACAGTGTATTGTGTACAGTGTATAAAAATATTGATCTGGTTATGAAAGGGAGAGCAGGTTGATGTTGGGATTGCCACCCGTCAGGTCGGCTGGTGAGTGAAACATATCCCTTTATTTCAGTGGATGCAAATTGGCTGACAACAGTGAGCAGAAATACATCATACAATGAACATTTAGAAAAAGGCCATTTTGAACAAAGCACATCCATCCATAATTTCCACAAGAGGTTAAAAAAAAGGCATTGGTATATGAAGGAATGGAGGCTCTCCAATTGTTTGCATGGTCATAGAATAAACTAATTTCTATATATTTGCATCTTCAAAAGAATGCTTACAAAAAAAGTACGCGAAAAAATCCTCGTCAAATATGAAGAAAAATGGCCCTGAAAATAGTAAAATAATCCAGTTTGTTTCCCAAAATGATGAAATATTAGTGCAGCAAAGAACTGAAAAAAGGATGGCATCTATCTAACGAGAACATCATTTTCCAAACAGCCTTCCCCTCCGTGTGCCGACACAGCCATTTGCCGTGTCAAATCATCCTCCTGATTAAAAACGCTCAATCTATCAGCCAAGTGCCATTATGGTTTAATGGGGAAATAAACAGCCTAGATTGGTTTAGATGGAGAGTTAACTTTCTTTCCATTACTGTACGAGGAATAACAAGTGTGAAATCTCACCCCGCGGGCCGAATTGAAAATATTCAGACTAACAGAAGTCATTATTCTCAATTAAAGTGATGTTCTTTGTCTTGTTTTCAGAGGAAGATGAGAGTAATGGAGACAGAGAGGGCCCAAACACAAAAGGAACATTTCGCAATCAAGCTCATGGGGATTTTGGCACTATTAGCGATCGTTACGCGCTGCTGAGTTTTCGTTAACTACTCGGCATAACACCACAGCCCAACTGACACGTCTGAATTAAATGCAGTATTGCATAAGGGGTCCATGTTTTTTCCTCGACTGATTCATCATATTACACCCAAAAAGTATTCTTGTTTTCTTTTAAACTCAAATAAACAGTGCATTTAGACCAAGAACAAACACCAACAGAAGGATTTGTGTAAGTGAGTGTGTGTGTGTGTGCTAGTATACATATGCATAAGACTGTACGGTACACTGTAGGCTCTGCACACACATTTGACTCTTTCCTCAACACCGTCCAACTGACACAAAGCAGTAGACTTCCAACAATTCATTCGAACCAAAACCCACACATTGAGTCTTTCTTCAACAATAAACTACAATTCTACAACAACTACAATTCCCAGTAGCAGTATACTTACGGGCAGTGGCATGGACATGACCATGTTGCCCCCGTAGACGGCGGGCACGTAGAGGATGCTGGCGCCCGTGTGGGGGTCTATCCTCTGCACGGGACTGGGGGACTTGCCCATGCTGCCAGGTGTGCCCCCCAGGGGCGGCGAGAACGCCCGGATGGGGTTGCCCATCAACACTGCAGGGTTGGGTTGAACTGGAGAGGGTTGGGAGAGGAAGAGAAGAGAAGAAATGATAGCAAGTTAATATCTGCTAATAATGTGCAACTCCTAGAAGTAGAAGAGAACAGTAGAACAAAATATAAAAGTTAATATTTGCTAATGATTTGCTACTCCAAAAAGTGATATTCATTACAGCAGTGGCTAGTCTTGTAGCTAATCCTGAAGGATTTTATTATCTAGACCTAATCATTGTTTTGGTCTGTGTTATTTGCGCCTATGCAGATCAAGCTAATTTCCCCATGAAATAACATTATTGTATTTTGAAACAATTGGTACTTCTTTGGCAATAAGATGTCTTAACTTTATATCGTATTCTATTATTTTTCACAACAACAATTGCACCATGTTGGTCTTCAAGTGTAGACAGCTCCTGTGATGATCTGGCTAGAAAGAGATGTTTGTTGGTGCAGAATTCCTTGTCCCCCAGTCGAGGAGAAAGAACAGTTAACCTGACTTCACGTCTTCCCAGACTACACCATATTATGACTTCATGCTGTGTTCTTATACTGCCACAGCAGCCTTGGGTCTAAAGCTCTGCAGTTGATGAGGGTGGGGGAGGGTGGGGGGACAGGATGGTGACGGAGAGTTCAGTACTGTTGCGTGATGATGTTGCCGATGACGGCAGTTATTACTGTGTTGATAGTAATAATAACAACATGTTATATGATGGTACTCCTGGTGCACCTCACTGTCCTCATCTTCACTCTTGCTCTCTGTCTAAAGTCATGGCACAATATACCTCCTTTCTCCTTCTATCTCTCCCCTGTCCCCCTTGTGCTTTCTCCATACGGGGTGACTAGATTCATGGTGACAGCGCTCCTACACAGTAGGGTACATAATGATCCACGTTACAGCTCTCTAATTCTGAATCTTCACATCCCAGTGAAACATGAACCATTGAGAAGTGAACCCAATCAATGGAAAATAAATAAATATGGTGTCCTTCCTGTATTATGACTAAAAGAAAAATAGGTATGTTTTGTAGAAGAGGGAAACACATTGAGTATGTTTGTGGAGAGATGGAAGTTTAAGACTGGGACAGTGCTTCACCTTCAAACTACATACAGCTAGATTATAGTGTTCTTGACTTGCAGTTTGCATTGGCAATGTTTAACCTTACACTACCAGTGGTAACTAACAGTGTTTAACCTTACACTACCAGTGGTAACTAACAGTGTTTAACCTTACACTACCAGTGGTAACTAACAGTGTTTAACCTTACACTACCAGTGGTAACTAACAGTGTTTAACCTTACACTACCAGTGGTAACTAACAGTGTATAACCTTACACTACCAGTGGTAACTAACAGTGTTTAACCTTACACTACCAGTGGTAACTAACAGTGTTTAACCTTACACTACCAGTGGTAACTAACAGTGTTTAACCTTACACTACCAGTGGTAACTAACAGTGTTTAACCTTACACTACCAGTGGTAACTAACAGTGTTTAACCTTACACTACCAGTGGTAACTAACAGTGTTTAACCTTACACTACCAGTGGTAACTAACAGTGTTTAACCTTACACTACCAGTGGTAACTAACAGTGTTTAACCTTACACTACCAGTGGTAACTAACAGTGTTTAACCTTACACTACCAGTGGTAACTAACAGTGTTTAACCTTACACTACCAGTGGTAACTAACAGTGTTTAACCTTACACTACCAGTGGTAACTAACAGTGTTTAACCTTACACTACCAGTGGTAACTAACAGTGTTTAACCTTACACTACCAGTGGTAACTAACAGTGTTTAACCTTACACTACCAGTGGTAACTAACAGTGTTTAACCTTACACTACCAGTGGTAACTAACAGTGTTTAACCTTACACTACCAGTGGTAACTAACAGTGTTTAACCTTACACTACCAGTGGTAACTAACAGTGTTTAACCTTACATTACCAGTGGTAACTAACAGTGTTTAACCTTACACTACCAGTGGTAACTAACAGTGTTTAACCTTACACTACCAGTGGTAACTAACAGTGTTTAACCTTACACTACCAGTGGTAACTAACAGTGTTTAACCTACTACCAGTGGTAACTAACAGTGTTTAACCTTACACTACCAGTGGTAACTAACAGTGTTTAACCTTACACTACCAGTGGTAACTAACAGTGTTTAACCTTACACTACCAGTGGTAACTAACAGTGTTTAACCTTACACTACCAGTGGTAACTAACAGTGTTTAACCTTACACTACCAGTGGTAACTAACAGTGTTTAACCTTACACTACCAGTGGTAACTAACAGTGTTTAACCTTACACTACCAGTGGTAACTAACAGTGTTTAACCTTACACTACCAGTGGTAACTAACAGTGTTTAACCTTACACTACCAGTGGTAACTAACAGTGTTTAACCTTACACTACCAGTGGTAACTAACAGTGTTTAACCTTACACTACCAGTGGTAACTAACAGTGTTTAACCTTACACTACCAGTGGTAACTAACAGTGTTTAACCTTACACTACCAGTGGTAACTAACAGTGTTTAACCTTACACTACCAGTGGTAACTAACAGTGTTTAACCTTACACTACCAGTGGTAACTAACAGTGTTTAACCTTACACTACCAGTGGTAACTAACAGTGTTTAACCTTACACTACCAGTGGTAACTAACAGTGTTTAACCTTACACTACCAGTGGTAACTAACAGTGTTTAACCTTACACTACCAGTGGTAACTAACAGTGTTTAACCTTACACTACCAGTGGTAACTAACAGTGTTTAACCTTACACTACCAGTGGTAACTAACAGTGTTTAACCTTACACTACCAGTGGTAACTAACAGTGTTTAACCTTACACTACCAGTGGTAACTAACAGTGTTTAACCTTACACTACCAGTGGTAACTAACAGTGTTTAACCTTACACTACCAGTGGTAACTAACAGTGTTTAACCTTACACTACCAGTGGTAACTAACAGTGTTTAACCTTACACTACCAGTGGTAACTAACAGTGTTTAACCTTACACTACCAGTGGTAACTAACAGTGTTTAACCTTACACTACCAGTGGTAACTAACAGTGTTTAACCTTACACTACCAGTGGTAACTAACAGTGTTTAACCTTACACTACCAGTGGTAACTAACAGTGTTTAACCTTACACTACCAGTGGTAACTAACAGTGTTTAACCTTACACTACCAGTGGTAACTAACAGTGTTTAACCTTACACTACCAGTGGTAACTAACAGTGTTTAACCTTACACTACCAGTGGTAACTAACAGTGTTTAACCTTACACTACCAGTGGTAACTAACAGTGTTTAACCTTACACTACCAGTGGTAACTAACAGTGTTTAACCTTACACTACCAGTGGTAACTAACAGTGTTTAACCTTACACTACCAGTGGTAACTAACAGTGTTTAACCTTACACTACCAGTGGTAACTAACAGTGTTTAACCTTACACTACCAGTGGTAACTAACAGTGTTTAACCTTACACTACCAGTGGTAACTAACAGTGTTTAACCTTACACTACCAGTGGTAACTAACAGTGTTTAACCTTACACTACCAGTGGTAACTAACAGTGTTTAACCTTACACTACCAGTGGTAACTAACAGTGTTTAACCTTACACTACCAGTGGTAACTAACAGTGTTTAACCTTACACTACCAGTGGTAACTAACAGTGTTTAACCTTACACTACCAGTGGTAACTAACAGTGTTTAACCTTACACTACCAGTGGTAACTAACAGTGTTTAACCTTACACTACCAGTGGTAACTAACAGTGTTTAACCTTACACTACCAGTGGTAACTAACAGTGTTTAACCTTACACTACCAGTGGTAACTAACAGTGTTTAACCTTACACTAACAGTGGTAACTAACAGTGTTTAACCTTACACTACCAGTGGTAACTGTGTGTCTGTGTGTGTGTATGTGTTGTTTGTATTGGGATGTGTGTGGACCCCAGAAAGAGTATCCCAAAGGGGATACAAATAGACAAGTCATCACTTAGATAATGGAGGGAAGAGAAGCGATGGACACTCACCAAATCCTTCAGGTGGGAAGTGCTCTGTGTGGTTTGCATGTTGCCCTTTCCCCTGGAAGAGAAGGAGAGAGAGGGAGGCATTCTTTAGAAAGCGCTGGAGCGAGAGAAGTCCATAGAAAAAGAGGGGGAGGGAAGGAGGGAGCAAGTGGAGGAGTGTGAGGCTCCCTATGTGAAGGGGCGGGCAGGCAGCGGTAACCGTAACGTCCTGGTGGCCCACATATGTCACAATGGCTACATGGTTAACGCTTCCAGAACGCTTTAATTAGCCAACGCTGTTGAATCTAAATGGCAACAACAGTCTTAGAGGATAATGCATTCTGCTGCAGCTCTTGAAGAATATACATCCACTGTGTGGATTCATGAGGGAGGCAGCTATAGTGCTCTAGGGCCAGGAGTTACACCTAATGCGACCTGACTAGGGAAAACGCCGGGGCGCTTTGCAATATCTTCTATTAAAAAATTTAACTGATAGAACGAATAAGCAATGGGTCGAAACATTTTAAACATACTGCATTTGAGTTCTTAGCGAAAGTAGGCTTTCATGTGGCCAAGTCATGTGGGCAGAAATACTACTGGCCCTAAGATATCAAAACGCCGTAGGTTTCCTTACATTATTACTATATTAAAAGGTACGCATACATTATGCACGTTTTTCATCAGTTTCTCTGCTAATGAGAACTGACACTGACTGGAGTGAGCAAACACACACACACACACAAAACACCCCATTTAGCAGACACTTTTATCCAAAGCAAATTAGACACACTCACACACCAATACATCTGCATAAAACAAGCAGGACCTTAATTCTCTCTCTCCATCTCTACTCTTCTATATACAGAGAATAAAGAGGCAATTCTGTGCACCCCGGTTCCATTTTAACGCCCTCACAACGTTGGGCCGTATCCATTTTCAGACAACAACAAAGTCTAACATTGACATTGATTGTTACGTGACCGACAACATGGAAGTTCTCGATCCAATTGACTTTAGGTGGCTTGTAACCTGTTGTATTATTGATGCACGGAGGAATGTACACAATAATCTACTTTAGCGTGTTTTAGCGTAGCCGAGCGGAGTCATGCAATCCCACTACAAGGTGGTGTTAACTGATAACACCTGACGTGAATTCCCTTGGGTGACGCGCCTCATGATGGGTTAGACGGCTGGTTTGGTTTCCCTTTATCTGTTTAGACACTCAGGTTATGTGTTAAACTATTACAAGTGTGAGGTGAAAACAGGAAACTGTGGTTCAAACGAAGGGAAAGAAACTGTAGTCAGGGTCAGGGGTCAATTAGATGACAAGCCAGCCTATTCAGCATATGATTTGAAATTAGTTGAGACCAATGATGTACAGTCTGGACCTATGATTGAGACCCCTCAATAGCGAATGTAGTAACTATTAGCCTACCAGGTTAGAGAGTTGTCATTACGACTGATATTACAAGGCATAAGAGCTGGGTTATTTGTTAGGAGTTCAGTGACAACTACCTACAGCACACAAGAAATAAAAACGACCTTGGAAAATCCATCATAACATACAGTGGGGGAAAAAAGTATTTGATCCCCTGCTGATTTTGTACGTTTGCCCACTGACAAAGAAATTATCAGTCTATAATTTTAATGGTAGGTTTATTTGAACAGTGAGAGACAGAATAAGAATAAAAAGTCCAGAAAAACGCATGTCAAAAATGTTATAAATTGATTTGCATTTTAAATGAGGGAAATAAGTATTTGACCCCTCTGCAAAACATGACTTAGTACTTGGTGGCAAAACCCTTGTTGGCAATCACAGAGGTCAGACGTTTCTTGTAGTTGGCCACCAGGTTTGCACACATCTCAGGAGGGATTTTGTTCCACTCCTCTTTGCAGATCTTCTCCAAGTCATTAAGGTTTCGAGGCTGACGTTTGGCAACTCGAACCTTCAGCTCCCTCCACAGATTTCCTATGGGATTAAGGTCTGGAGACTGGCTAGGCCACTCCAGGACCTTAATGTGCTTCTTCTTGAGCCACTCCTTTGTTGCCTTGGCCGTGTGTTACGAGTCATTACTGAATAATTTCACGTTAGAAATCAAACATTAAAATAGCGTTATAGACGACTAGGGTAAAAATCCAAACCGGTCCAGGAATGAATACCGGTATGTTGTTTTTTACGGTTTACTGCCCAGACAATGAGCCGTACAACTGACCTTTCTGTATGGAGTAGTATTTTGAGAAGTGTAAGAGCCTGTAATCAACCCACTTTGTGTGTGTGTGCTCTTATGTGTTACTGTGTGTGTACACACACGCAAGTGGCGCACGTGCGTGTGATGTGGATATCCACCTCATTAGACCCAGTGGGGGATACAGGGGCTTGGCAGCTGTGGTGATTTAGTTAACCTTTACGCCAGTAGCGAGGACAGCAGAAAAACTGTTTACATTTTCACAGGCGGAGACAATAAAAAAGACACTCGTGCAAACTCAAGTGGTTATTCTCTCCTTGTCGTTTCAAACCCACTTTCGAAAAGAAAACATGGTTTTGCGATAATAATAAAAACTACCTAGAGGACTTACTTGAGAGGAAACTACTCTTGATGCAACCACAAAAAGTACAAAATGTTCTAAAAATGTTTTCCAAAAAAGGCCCGCGAGGGAACCAATTACGTTGTATTTAATTGAAAATAAGATTCATTCCTTGAGGCTAAAACCACTGAATATGTGAATTGTGAGTGTACTGTTGTACTACTACCAAGACTTAAAAACACTGATAGCCCGAGCCATGCATCCCTCTCATTAGGGCTATGACGGTCATGTAATTTTGGATGAAGGTTATTGGTCAGCCAAATGATTGCAATCCCCCCCCCCCCACAAAAAAAACAATATACATCTCAAATGTATTTATAGAGCCTTTTTACAACAGCAGTTGTCACAAAATGCTTATACAGAAACGGAGCCTAAAACCCCAGAGAGCAAGCAATGCAGATGTAGAGGCACGGTGGCTAGGAAAAACTCCCTAGAAAGGAAGGAACCTAAGAAGAAACCTAGAGAGGAATCAGGCTCTGAGGGGTGGCCAGTCCTATCCCCGCCCTCCTTTTATTTTGGTTATATATTTTTTTAGACTGACATTTTCTCCTCCGCTCTTGACTGCATGTGCTGCTGCTGCAGGAAGGGGGCGTTGCCTAGGCAAACAAAGACTTGTTTGCTACAACACCTTGATTGTTTCAGCAACGAGCAACAAAGTTTCATCATGTTGTAGAGTCCATGTTACAGCAGAAACGGACTCAAATGCACGAATGCCCTGCCGTCCTGTCTTCAATCAGCTGTTTGTTCCACACAATAAAATATTTTACGGTTATGATGGTTATTTTATTTTCATGACGTCTTCATCCATAACCGTCGGTTACACGGTTATAAGGTAATTGTGCCAGCCCCATCTTTCATCGCTGTTCGGTTAATATACACAGTGTACATAACATTAGGAACACCTTCCCAATATTGACTTGCACCCCCTTTTGCCATCAGAACAGCCTCAATTCGTCGGGGCATGGACTCTACAAGGTGTCGAAAGCATTCCACAGGGATGCTGGCCCATGTTGACTCCAATGCTTCCCACAGTTGTGTCAAGTTGGCTGGATGTCCTTTGGGTGGTGGACTATTTTTGATACACACAGGAAACTGTTGAGCGTGAAAAACCCAGCAGCGTTACAGTTCTTGACACACAAACCGGTGCAATCAAGACCTCAATGCACAGTCCCTCCAGCCTTCAGTATCCTAGTACACCTCCCATAGCCCCAGACCCAAGCTGCTCTGCCACCCCTCCCCCAGTCTTAACCCACTTACCTTCGGGGGAGACTGCTGCTGCTGTTGCTGATGGGACCCGGGCTGCTTGCTGGCCGTGTGTCCCTGGGGGTGTGGGTGTTGGTGATGATGTTGATGTTGATGGGGGTGCTGGGTCGGCTGGGGCCGCAAGGCGCGGGGGATGAACTCGGGCGCCAGCGGGTTGAGCACGTATGTCTTCTTGAGCTCAAGGGCCTCCAGCTGGGCCTTGATCTGCTCAAAGGTGATGCCGTGCAGGCTGGCGTTCTCGTGGCAGATGGAGATGAACTTCTCCCAGAACTTTCTGTTAGAGGGGAGGAGAGGGGGTGATGTGAGTGGCATGGACATATATGGACGTGTTCTCATAACATCCACTTTATCTTGACTCTCAAACACTCGGTTGCACATTCGCTCACATGCTGACTTAATAGTAATCTTTATTTCAAGAAAGGCACAGTGCACACACACACCTTCAGATTCTGAAGTCACGTCGATCACATCATTACGGTCTTTTTTTTTTTTACAAAGCCCTGCTCAACAAACTTCCGACTTACCTAACATCACTGTTGAGATTTAAAATGACAAGTTATCAAAACCGTTCACAGGGTTGGTTAACTCTGGAGACTCTTTTAGGTAAATCAGCCTTTCATTTCCTTGCACCTTACATGTGGAATGATCTACAATACGCTTTAAAATTTGAGGAATTGGTGCCTCTGGGGTATTTCAGGCTGTTGTTAGGGTGCCTTTTTACTGAAGAATGTCTGTTTTTTTATGATTGTGTTTTGCTTTTCGTGTATTGTGTATAATAATGTATTTTAATGTGTACATGAATGTGTAGTTGAATGTGTTTATTGCATTTTGATGTGTCTTGGGGTGCTATACAGGGCTCCCAATTATGGCTGGTGTGGTACAGTGCTCTCGTCTCACAGAACACAGCGCTATGACTCCAGTGACAATGTGCATCTTCCTTCCTTATAGTAGCTGGATGGGAGGTAGATGTTTGTATGTGTTATATAACTGATCTGCAGTGACTTGTGAAGGCTATTTTTGTTAATCAGGTGTCAATAAGGCGGTCTGAGTGCATCCCCCCCCGGGTGAGACCACCCCCACCCCATTGCTATCCCTTCTCCTCTGATTACCCACATTTAAGGCATCGCTTCAATGACCCACAGCAAGCCCACACGGGCAGCATGGACGGAGACTACATTACAATCTGATCATTCGAATTTGAAGTCCAAATAGATGGAGAATTCAATCAATTGTACACAATCAGTAAAACAAATCTGAATTGGTAACTTCACTGCCCTTACGCACAGTTTGTTTATTCGATGTGCATTTATCAAGCGTGGACTATATTCCACACATTAGTCACAAAAGACAATGTGGATCACGTCAGCAATAACAGAAACGTCTAAAAAGATAAAGAGAGATCATGATATACTTGGTGACATCTTTCACAGTGGAGGGGTATGTGTAAATAGAACTACTATGGCCTCTCTCTGTAGTCGGGCTGCTTAACTGCTCAATTGGTAGAGCATGGCGCTTGTAACGCCAGGGTAGTGGGTTCGTTCCCCTGGCATATTCTTTTTATTTATTATTATTATTAACCTTTTTGGCTACCCGCTGGTTTATCTGACAGGCACAGCAGAGTGGTGTGTGTGTGTGTGTGTGTGTGTGTGTCCGTCCAGCGCCGTGTTCTTACCAACATGGGGGGGGTGTGACATATCGAAAATGAGTCAACATCCCAATCATCTCTCCCTCTCTCTTTCATACTCCTCCTTCCCAACCTCCATGTGCGTGTTTGAGTGTGAATGTGTACGAGTGAGTGTGTCTGTAAGTCATGCGCGTATGTACTGTGCAGCCTACTCTATGGTGTCACGACCAGCCCACTTGTCTGTTCTTCTTAAAGGTGACAGTTTGATGTTGGGGGTTTCCCCCCTCTCCAGGCATTAAGACAGTCCATCTAAACAGAGCATCTTCCTCGTTAGCTCCATTGATTTAACTGGGAGAGACATTTTCGAAACAACTGCCGCAGCCGGATGCCGCGATTGGCTGACGCTCAACAGTTGCCATGGCGACGAGAGAGAGGGACTGCAGATGGGGCTTGGCGAGCGCCGTGGGAGTGTTGTTTGTGTGCGTTTGTGTGTTTGCAGTGGGGAATGGGGTAGCAGAATCTGTGCCCCAGCCCTAAAGATGTTTTGAGTATGGGGAAAATATTTGGACATAATCAACACAGAACTAGGCAAAGTGTTTTGGCATAATTCCATTCAGGGAAGAAATGAGAAGTCCTTAGATTACAAATAGCTGCACCAAATTCAATACCCCCCCCTCATATTTCAGTTCCATTGGAGAAAAATGAATTTTCTAAAATATGGTTTCTGAGAGTAATGCTCCCTTGCCCCACCCCTCCTACAATATGAGAACATTATCAAAACAAACACACCCCAGAAACAGAGCACATTGCTCATGTCAATGGCTCTGTCAAGGCCTGGCGCTATGATGTAATCCTAAACTGACACTCCGCGGGCGTGCATTGGAGAGAGCTTGGGGAGGGTGTGTGAATGTGTGTGTGTGGTAGGGGTAGAGCGGGCCTGCCTGGCAGGGAGACATACCCCCACTGTGCTACTTCTTCCTGCACAGCTGGCACACTGACTGTGCCCCTTCCCCACCCCCCCACACACACACACACACTGCAACACGTAACATATTTACAGTGAGCCTTCAGAACATGTCATGGAACGTGAAAACAGCAAGATTTCAAACCCAGTCAAGTGCAATACTTCGATGACTAGGACGTGACCAGGGGAAACTCCAGGCCCTGTTTGAATACTATAAAAACACACCAATCCCTCCACCATCCCTTGGAGTAATCACTGCTCTAACACAAATTGATAGGTGTAAGCAACAGTTCTACCGTATAGCTTTCACCAATCCAGCCATGTCAGATCAGGGATTTCTTCAAGGAAGGGAGCAGGGAAGGATTCATTTCAGTATTCTAACAGGGCCCTAACCCATGACAACACTTCCTGGTTGTTTTTTTCGTACCTGCAGCGGCCCACCGAGCAGAGCGCTATGGGGTCTCCCACCACGGCCACCAGGGACTGGGCGCGAGTGATGGCCGTGTTGAGCAGCTTGTAGTTGGACAGGAAGCCGTAGTCCAGGTCCTCCGTCGAGTCCTCCACCATCTGCTCCTTGCGCTTGATGGCCGTCTGTTTGTGCTTGCACGTGTGCCGCGTGCGTACAGTGCTCAGGAAGAGCACCCGGAACTGCTTCCCTGAAGAGGTTTGAGAGGTACATACAAGGTCAGTTTAGCCTTTCGTTTTCAGCCAATGAGAAGCTAGTGTGTAGTATGGCAAAGGTTATTATCAAATCAAATTGTATTTGTCAGATGCGGCGAACACAACAGGTGTAGACCTTACAGTGAAATGCTTACTTACAAGCCCTTAACCAACAATGCAGTTTTAAGAAAGAATACCAACAAACAAAAAATCCCACACAAAAATACAATATAAAATAATACTAAATAAAAGTAACAAATCATTAAAGAGCAGCAGTAAAAATAACAATAGCGAGGCTATATACAGGGGGTACCGGTACCGAGTCAATGTGCGGGAGCACCGGTTAGTCGAGGTAATATGTACATGTAGGTAGAGTTATTAAAGTGACTACGCATAGATAATAAACAGAGAGTAGAAGCAGCGTAAATGAGGGGGTGGGGGGGCAGTGCAGATAGTCCAGGTGGCCATTTGATTAGATGTTCAGGAGTCTTATGGCTTGGGGGTAGAAGCTGTTTAGAAGCCTCTTGGACCTAGACTTGGCACTCCGGTACCGCTTGCCGTGCGGCAGCAGAGAGAACAGTCTATGACTAGGGTGGCTGGAGTCTTTGACATATTAGTAATGAATTGCATTCATACAACGCTTTTTCATTAGGTCACTAGATATTAATCTCATAGAAACATCATTATTAATTCATTACATTATAATAATTATATGATCCAAGTACCTCGACCCAGCACTGACATCATTCATGACCCAAAATACGATCCAATTACTGCAGAAATGATTCACGATAAAGCATATGCGTTTGGCAATACAGAAAAACAAAACACTATTCACACCCTCTCAAACTCCAGGTAGTGTGTGTGTACTGTACACCAACACCACATTGAGAAACACAGAGACAGCTGTGTGTTGTGAGATCCGTCCTGATCGCTGCATCTTCTCCTTAATGAGAGAGTTAATGAGCTGGAAGCAGCAGCGTATGGCTGTGTGAGAGTGTGTTGCCAGTGGGAGCGTTAGCCTCGTCCCGGAGACGAGAGGAGCTGCTAGCTGGGTGATGAGAGACAGACTATGTTAGGAGAGTGGATGTGAAGTGCTGCTGCCAACTGCCCAGGCCCACATCTCACACACTATCACTGAGAGACTGAGAATCTCAGAGTTGTCGGGTAAAAATGGGAAGAGTCACACTTTCAATCGCTGCAGTCTTAGAATGTCAGAACAGAATTTAAATTGGAGAATGGGAAAGTTCCACAGTAAAAGTCCCAGAAATGCTTAATCTGTGTATGAGTAGTATGATTTGATCTTCACTATTCCATTGTGATTGCGGTATTGAAATTGTTATTCTATTTGATAGCAAATATGTGCCAAATGTCCGTCTGAGACATGGGTTACAGTGGAATGTAGTGTCATATGTTAAATAAAATAAACATTGTATATTTATTGATCCATTGGATCAATAAAGTATTCAAAAAGTATTATTCTCACCTTGGACGTTGAGCACCCTCTCCACGCTGACCTCGTGCATCCTCTTCTTTCGGAGCTCGGCGCGAATGCGGAATACCTGGTCGGCGTAGGGCGATACCACGCCGATGCTGCCCTCGTCCAGCTTGCCCCACGCCACCGGCCACTTCTTACGCATCTCCTCCACCCGCTCCACGATCTCAAACACCTCGAGTAACACAGGAAGGAGAGACTGGTTACAAGTGCCAGTGTTTCTCATAGATCATGTCCAAAAACTGGCATCTCTCTGGGGTGACGTTTCCCCTAGGTACAGATCTAGGATCAGCTTCCCCTCCCCAATACTAGCCTTAACCATAAGTGGGGGAAATGCAAAACTGACCCAAGATCAGCGGCTAGGGGCAACTTCACCCTACTCCCCACTGACTACAAGGTGGCACGCTTTTTCATGGTCCTTCGAGCTGGATAGAAACATTTGTCCTGGAAGGCAGGGCGCCCATGTTGCCTCCAAACAAAAACCTTTTCATCCTCCATAGGTGTCAATTGAAACATTACAAGCTCAACGCAGGGGACATCAGTACATTTTAAATCAACTTGTTGCCACTTTTTATTAGTCGTCAAAGTACTTAACCAGGGCCTAAAACCCCCAAAGAGTAAGCAGAACTAAAGAGACGGCGGAAATGACTGCTGCTCAAAGGGCCTTTTCAGCCAAGGACGGAAAAAAACTAGGAGAATCCAGCGCAGACATCACATCAGCAGACATACAACAGGACACACACACTTAATCAAGGCAACCTAAACCTATGAGATTATGCTAATGTCCCGAGCCATTTGACACAGGTGCGGTATCATCAAAGGGAGGTAGGGTAATTCCTGTGGCGTCTATGACAGGTTGGCGCAGCGCTGTGATGGGAGCAGATCCAATTTAATTGGGCAGCTTCTGTCAAGCTTCTGTCAGCTGGGTTCAGGGGTCAACTTGGCGAGTTTCCCCTCAGATCTAGGAGAGGCACCTCTGACTGTCAAACTCAGTCCCTGGAGTGCCTGGTTTAAATGCTGGGCTTTCACAAGGAATTAGCATTTAGTGCCGGGTATTTTCCAAATACATGTCTGGTTGTGAAGCTCAGTAAATAATATGAGGCACAAGTAATACATTACAGTAATGTTGACTGCATGGGGTGTGTTTTGTCTGTGTGTGCATTTCAACTCAATTCCCTTGAATGATTCACCATTTAAATTCACCATGAACGCACTAATTCAATCAACACTCAATTCACCATGAACGCACTAATTCAATTCAATCAACATTCAATTCATTCTATCAATACAGTCCTAAGTCAGTGGTGTACAGGGAACTAAATGGTTTATGGTTTATACCTCGGCGTTGTTGTAGTAGGCCGTGCTGTTTTTCTCCTGGACGTCCTCGCCACGAGCCGTGAAGAAGGTCAGTGGGTAGAAGTCCTTGTGAGACGGCTGCTTCCCGCTGGCCATCAGTTTCCCGTCGTAGAACAGCTCTGACGTGTAGCTGAAGGTAGGGAGGGTTGGAGACTTAACATCAGTGGTCTTCACAAATGTCACAGTTGCAACAGGCGTCAGTTGAGAAAGGAATGGATGCATGGGCGTGCATTGTATATGGATACGGTTGCGTGCATTGCGGCTATTCTTCGACAATTGTGCCATCTCTTTGGATAGTTTTCCATTCCATACGGTCCTCGCCGTTCCTAGTGACTTTCGAGATTCTTGTAAAAAAATATGCATTCACAATGTTCTCCAAATGTAAATGTGTATGAGTGAAAAGCATTTGAACATCACAACTATATAAAATACCAAAACCACTTTAAAGTGGAGTAACCACTTCAAACCCATTGCGTAAGCTTCTTTCATAAACCACCACTTAAAACTTTCAGCATCCCCATCTGAGAATTGTTTAACACTGTGGTCATGGGACTCCGAGTGTACATTGGGCTTTTATGTATGTCAATAGCCAAGAGGGACTGTCAACTCTGTCAAGTCTTCTGCCTGCATAAAACCTCCCATTTGTAAATGATGTTGCAGAGTCGGGGTCAAATTCGATTTATTTAACAAATCAATACTTGGAGTCAAAGTATCGATATAATATCATCAAAAATATGTAACGATCAATTCCCCCCCCCCACTATTTTTTATTCATTTTTTATTCATGATGCGCTGACTGCACTCACCACCTCCTCCCCATCCTTCCCCTCCCACCCCCTCTTGGCGGCGTGATAGAGTTCACACCTACCTGATGATAGCTTCGTGGGAGCGGTAGTTTTCACAGAGCAGGATGCGGCAGGGGAACTCGGCTGGGTAGTGCTCGTACAGCCGGTCCAACAGCGACACATGCAGGTTCCGCTCTCGAGAAAACTCGCTGTACACAAACGGACTGAGCTGGAGGGAGGGAACGGGGAAAAGAGAGAGATGGAGGTAGAGAAGTAAGGGCAACCCTAAAACATTGAGTAAAATGCATCTTGAGTAACATACTCAATATATTTTTCGTTTGTTTCTTTTCAATTCAACAGGGATGTGCAGGTGACGATATAGCCTGACTGGAGTTTTGTATGTTCTGCATTTGTAGTCAATAAAACTGGAACTGTAAATGTTTAGTGGCAATATTTGGTTTGATCAAAATTCATTCTACATCTACTTTTGGTTTCAAATCATGTCCATTTGGCTAATGGAACAGACCGTCTTGCCGTACTCAAAAGACAACTTCTTCGACAGCTCATGTCATGTAGTCTGTGTACCTAACAATGCTCCAAATCAATGAGTTCCCGTCCAACCGAATCTAAATAAAATAGAAAATGTACCTGTGTCTCCAAAACCAAAGATGCCAGTATCTTATCATCAGTCGCTACATTTCTGCAGAGATGTTGTGCCATTAGCGTGATTTGTCAAGTTTCAAGTTTTATTAGTCGTATGTACAGGATACACATGGTATATAGACACTGTCCAACTAAATGCTTACTTGCAGGTTCCTTCGACAATGCAACAATAAGAAATAATAAAATAGTTAAAGTTAGCATAACACGTTGAGGTGCTCCGAAAAACATCCTCAACAGCACCTTTGATTAAGATACGCTAAAATACACACAACCCCCCCCCCCCAATAGCAATTACCTCTAATCTGACACAGGCTGAACTAGATTGTTTTGTGTTTGTGGTAATTTAGCTCCAGGTTGAACCTCCCAGTCTCTCAGGGGAAAAGTTCAGCCAGGCTTTTAAAGAGGCACACACAGTGAATAGAAGACCTGAAGTCAATAGGAGCCGAGGACCTTCATTCACTATTCTCAGCCTACTTCGTTCAGCCGAGAGACAAAACAACATCCCATAATGAACAGTGATAACAGACAGAATAGAGTAGGAGAGGGGGGAAAAAATCCTCCTTGGCAACAGACACGCAGCGTACAGACAAAGTGCAACAGATTAAGATGTAGAGGGAGAGAGAGCGAGAGAGAGAGGGGTAGACAGAAAGAGAGCGAGACAGAGAGAGAGAGAGCGAGAGAGAGAGGGGTAGACAGAAAGAGAGCGAGACAGAGAGAGAGAGAGAGAGCGAGAGAGAGGGGTAGACAGAAAGAGAGCGAGACAGAGAGAGAGAGAGAGAGCGAGAGAGAGAGGGGTAGACAGAAAGAGAGCGAGACAGAGAGAGAGAGAGCGAGAGAGAGAGGGGTAGACAGAAAGAGAGCGAGACAGAGAGAGAGAGAGCGAGAGAGAGAGGGGTAGACAGAAAGAGAGCGAGACAGAGAGAGAGCGCAAGAGAGAAAGAAAGCGACAGAGGAGAGGCAGGAGAGGAGAATTGAGCATTTGTCGAGGCGTTGTTCCTTCTGAGAAAGGTCGCAAGAAGGAGTAGAGAAAGAATTAAAACCGTTATCGCATGGTTAAACTCCCGCCAGGTATATTTGTCTACTGCCCACTCTTAATCCTTTCCTGTCGCACTCAATAAACACAATGTCCAGAACACAAAAAGAAACTGAAATAAGAGTAGTGTTCCACAAAGCTTGACTGACAGGGGGAGTTTACTTTAGGTTTGCCTCGTCTGACTGGACAATGAAAGGTAAACATGCTCTCTCTGCCAAGTTCTTTCTTTCCTCAGTCTGTTTCACTCACGGCCAATGTGAAGTTAGCCACAGGCTAACGACGGAGTCCAAAACACACGGAAATGTAAAGGACTTGGGGGATACACTGGTTTTTAATTGCTAGCTTGGCAAAGGACTACAGAACTCGGAGGTCATTTGCATGAGAGAATATGAGTAAGGCCGCAAGTTTTTCCACTACATGACCTGACCAAGAAAAACTCAAGGCCCTAAAAATTGAGTTACAGTGAGTTCGTTTCAAAAGGTCAGAGTTTGTTCAAACCAATGACATCATCATAAACCTCATCCTAAACCGCAGTTTTACCTGCATGTGGTCCCCAGCCAGCACAATGCGGGTGCTTTTGCTGGCAAGCGCGAAAGGCATGATGGTCTCACACTCCATGGCCTGGGCTGCCTCGTCCAATAGGATATGAGAGAAGATCCCTGCGGACACACAAGAACACAACAAACCATTTCAGTCACAGCACCGTTAGAGGACCCATTAATTACCATGAGGTGAGGATTCATTAGGCACCTTGAAACAAATGGTGCACGGGTCATTGCAGGCTAGCAAGGTCAAGACATCAGCAATGCATTGGTCTGTGGTGCTTATGGTGGATGCTATTAGTGATACCCAATGACACTTGTAACATCACAACCTCATTGGATAATGATTGATTTGATATTGTGTGGTATAGGTCTGCTATGTATAGTTTTGCAGTTTGGTCCTCTTGGATCGGGGTACAACGTTCCGATGTGTTGGTCTTAGTCGTTACTAGCGCCTTGTACTTTAAATATTAAAATTGACAAACGAACTCTCTAACCCCAAATAAACTATGACGAACGCTCTCATTTACTCTTCGTTCTGTAAACTTGTAGGCTTTACTTTCGATTCGCTTATTGTTCCAGCTCTTATTTTGTGTCTTGCCTGTCTGGTTTTGTGATTGCATCAACTAAACAAAAAAACACATTGGAGCAAAAAGGTGTATCTTCTGCCCCCTCTATCCATCTTCAACAGTAGCCCCTACAAACCAATGCTGGTTTTGCTGACGTTTGAAAGGGTTTGAGCGGTGGTATCCCTGATTTAAAATACTCAAACACTGCTCAGCCCATGAGGAGAAGGTTATGTACAGACAGTTAGTTTTTTCGTTTCTTGTCCGTCTGGCTTTGTGATTGAGTCGACAGCAAAAACAAACCAAAACACAGAAATAAAATAGAAAATGCGGGCTTGTCTTCTGCCCCATCTCTTTCCCTCCCTCAACTTCAGACAGCAGCCCCTATACACACTAAAGCTGGTATTGCAGACGTTTGAAAGGGATCGAGCGGTAACCCTGATTTAAAAAGGCTCAAACGCTGCTTGGCACATGAGGATGAAACGGCAGAGTAGAGGACTGTCGGAGCAGAGCAGGCAGGGAGAGGTGGAAGAAACAACCACCACAGGACAAGTGGAGACATACAGTATGATGGTGGAGAAACGGATCAATCGAGGCCATTGGAGGGTTTTCGTGGATTTTTCTTGAACTTTTGGTACTAGCATACTTCAGAATTAAAAAAACTGACAGGAGTGGAATGCATTCATGTTCTGTATAGTCCAAGGTCATATTACAATATTTATCTTTACAAAATCTTTTGCAAAATGCACGACAAAGTTTGTATTCATGTTGAGCGTTGGAACTGCAGTTGCACTTGAGCAAGAGACAAAATATAAAGCACATTCTACCATCTATTGTAGTAGGGTTATTTGCATATAGCACCCTGTATGTCAGTTAAGAGACTACAAAGACACCAAAGTACCATAACTTCACCTCCCATTGTCATACGAGTCATTATTAACAACATGCACTATAGGTGACCTCTAACCCCAGCCAAAGGTGAAGCTAGCACTACCGATCCCTGCTGCTCCACCCTCATAAATATGTAATGCAGCGCATAACGCACAGGAATGATGTACAATGATGTACATGGATAATTACATATGGGTCTGTAGTGTACCTCGAGGCTTGCCGTAAAAGAGGGAAGTAAGGCAGGTTCTGTTCTGTTTATGAGCGGGGCCAGGCGGACATGAATGGGGAGGACGGGCTGTAAATGCCATTCGGGGCCGTCCAAAAACCAGGGGCCAAATTGCATTTCCATACCCGCTATCCATCATATGTCTAACGATGGCCGTGGAATTTGGCCTGAACTGGGGGAGGAAAGAGAGCACTGGGGGGGGGTGCGGTGGTGTTAGGAGGTAGACTATTTAGGAGTCAAATGTAGTTCTAGGAGACAAATGTAATTCTCTCGGTCATCTCACACATACACAGACAAACCACAGGCTGCCAAAAGCCTGGCCCATAGAGAAGAGGAGATGGAAAAAGCCAAAACAAAAAAAAGATAAGAGTCAAAGCAACCTGTTCGACGTGTGTACAGCATTAGTGATTTGTTATCACTACAAAAGGTGCGTGGGGCTCCCAATTGCCTCATTTGTCGGCGGTTTTCATCAACGCCGAGCGTGGGAGATAGATGAAACGCAAGGGGGGGCCTAATAATGTAAAGTGCATTGGAAACAGGCAGATGGTGTTCCTAAGCAACAGACAAAGCCCCCCGCTGACACATTAGAGACGGTTATTAGCTTGTTGCTGACAAATTGGTTTTTGTTTTCACCATCCTCTCTCTGCCATGCAGTCTCCTGGCGTTACGGGGAAGGCGTGGCGGCTGATCAAAAGACGCGTTGGGGCGGGTTTGAGATGTGTGATGTAGCTACATCTCGGTAGGTGGGTGTTGGGATCGTTTAAAGGCCCTGTTGTCATTCTGTTAACTTTATGAGCTTGTTAAAACAAAACTGCTTGTTAAATGCATAACATTTGCATGTAGCCTAAGCCGTCTTAACAAGCAGTTTGCAGTTGCACCGCTCACTTAGGTTCATTTAAAGGCTTTTACAGTATGTTCCTAGCTATACAGCTCCTTGTATCAAATAGTTATAGCACCAGTGTATGCTACGTTTGCTGTATATGCTACATTAGCTATGTGCTACGTTAGCTGTGTATTCCATGTTGATTAATGTGGCTATACAGCTCAACGTATCAAGTCATTGTAGCACCAGTGTATGCTATGTTAGCTATGTATGCTACCTTATCTATGTGCTACGTTAGCGGTGTATGCTATGTTATCTGCGTATGCCATGTTATCTGTGTATGCTACGTTACCTGTGTATTCCTATTATGTTAGCAGTTAGCAATCCAAGCACCAGTACAGTATATGCTGCTACATTAGCCATATTTGCTACGTTAAGCAGTTAGCAAACCAAGCACCTGTGTATTCTACGTAAGCTGTGTATGCTACATTGAGTAGATATGCTATGTCAGCGGTTAGCCACTCACCTGGCTCCAGGTCCAGCTGGCAGAGGTACTGGGAGGTACTGAGGGTGACCACCACCACGCGGTGCCTGAGGATGTCCTCCCTCTCGGGCATCTGGAAAGTGTACTGTGTGTTAGAGATCAAACAGTACTGCTGCACCAACGGGTGGACAGTCTTCACCCAGCGGTTCCTGAAGTATACCCTGGGGATAGAGAGAGGACACAGTGGGATGGTTAATTCCAGACAAACTGGGCTGACAAATCAATAGCAACCGATACATATTAACGTTGAGAAGTATCCATTTACTGGTTTTAATACGATGGGATTTTTTATTTATTTTACATTTCTATTACTCTACTTGCAATTGACAAGTAGAGACACAAATCAGCAACATCTAAACTTTTTATACTTTTAGCATTTTGCAACTGTCCTGACATTTTCATATCACTCCATTGGTTGTATCGTCTCATTCCTTATGGGATTTTGTGCCTCGACAGGATTTAGCTGACCTAAAGAACTGTCTGTGTATCGCCTTCAGCATGTACACTTATGGCCTTCTCACTTGGCTAAGCACACAAAGCCCCGGGAGAAATTGGCTGATCGCCCAATTACATGGCGATTACAGTGGGATTCCCAACACAGCCCTTGGTATCAGGCCATCAGTCAAGCGTAACAAGTCATTTGTTCCCCCTGCAGGGCCTTCACTGCCACATGGAGTCTGGCTAGAAGTCAGGGATACATTTTTATTTTGTTGGGGGGCTGGATTACAGTTACTGTGATTAGAAGTCACTGAAGCACTAGTCGAGGGAAGGAGATTGAGTGTAGGGGAGAAAGGGAGGAATATAGGAGTCTTTATGTCACAGCTGCTGTGTTGTGGGGCCAGGACACATCTCCTCAGAAAGATTGAGGTCTGCCAAGCTCACTGCCATAAGGCAACCGCTGTTCCGTTCCACTGCACCTCTAACCTCAACGATGTGGATGGATCAAGCTGATCATTGGTTTTGACTGCGATTCCATGCAACTATGAGTGGATTTGGGTTTGTTGATGTCTCAGGCAGCAGTGAGAACTGAATGGCCGAAAGCACACTGTTCACAAGAGGTGGGGATTGATTTCAGGCGGCAGACATGTTCCTTTAAAGATGTGTAAGCAATGAACTCTCAAGGTTGGGTACTGGTACAGCAAAAAATGATGAATATCTTGGAATAAAGCAAGTATTGCATTGTATTGTTTCTTATGAGGGTCTCAGTGTTCTGAAGAGGTGCTGCCCTTGTAGAGTGTTTGTAGACCCTTACCTGAGAGGTCTTGCATGCGCGTTGCCAGCTTCTACATATGGATGAAGGTAGTCCTTTATGTACAGGTCAGCCGCACTGTTGGAATGGGTGCAAATGAGGACCCTGCAGAAAAAAAAGGGGACAAATGTGTCAGGACTTAAGAGATCTTGACCAAATAAATATGGCCAGGAGATTCTGTTGACCATGTGATCTGACCAAGGAAAAACTGCAGGCCCTAATAATAAGGACAAGTAGGTATGTCAGAGAATCATTGACTAGAAGTGACATAACACCGACTGTTTCTACTTTGAGGCAATACTGACAATTCTAGGACATTCATTTTGAAGTGAACATGTTAACACATCCCTTAAAACAGCGTTGCAGGAACGTTGTGCACTTGACCGTGGACTGAATGTTCATATTTCTCAGAATGTTAACATGATGAACAACTGTCTATAGGGGTCAATCACCCTCCTTGTATCTGCTTTTAAAACATCCATAATTCATTCCCACCATATAATATTTAACATATTCAGTTGGAAAGTTTCAGATGAATATTGCATTCCTACACATTTTTTCAGAACATATTTTTTTATTATGTATGAAGGCTTTATAAAATAAAAAAACATCTTATGTTCAAGGCCAAATGCCACAATGTATTGTATATTTTTTTTTATAAAAACGCAGGAAACATTGTCATTTCCTATTTTTACACCAGCCAATATCATTTCCTGTCAGCGTCTCGCCGTACTAACAAGAGAATGAGTAAAAAGTGGAAGAGCGGGAACCTTCTGGGCATTTTGCATTCTATTACAACAAGGCATTCTGTTGGAACAGACTTCACAGGCCGTTGTAACGACAATTCAGTTGAACACAACATGGTTCACTTGAATGGAGATTGCGGAGCAACATGGTCTTCGATTTGTCATTCAATCATCCAAACACAATCAACCAAACAATCGCTGTCTCAATCCCAATCGACTGACATTTGCATAACCCACACACATCCCCCAATTGCCTTCAGTGACACATTCTGATTGGAAGATACACCCAACTTGACAATGTCACCCGGAGTGTTTTCTTAACTAAATGTCAACTCCAAGGCTGCCGGTTGCCCCAGCAGCAGCAGTAACCTTGCCCTTTCGCCCTTTTAGAGCGACCCGTCTGGCCGTAGCGGTGTTGGCGTGTGGTGCCCGCCTCACCTGCTGTCGTCCTGCCTGAGGATGTGCTTGACGGCCTGTGCCAGGGTGAAGGTCTTGCCCGTGCCGTAGGGCCCGATGATGAGCACAGGGGGCAGGGGGATGGTGAGAGGCGTGGTGATGGCCAGGATGGCCTCCTTCTGCTTGGCGTTTAGCCGCGGGTCCAGCTGCTCGTCCCACTGCCTGCAGGGTGGGAGAGAGAGAGGGGATGAGATTCACATTGAAACTAAGTCGATTAGTTTGCTGGCTGGCTCACAAGCAGCATCGCTCATGGGGTCCCTAACAAGGAGGGAACATAGATCCACACACACACACAGCCATATTTACACACCAAACCCCACTTGCACACCCTCTTAAGTGTGATAAACCGTGGGCCAGTCTCCCAGTATCCCGGTCCTCATTAGAAAGCACTGGCCCAATGGAGCTGAACAGACGCCCAGTCGATCGTATACAGGCCGTGCTAAAGGCAGCTGTAAGCACCGTGATGGGGCTGTGAATAGGTAGGGCAGAAGGATGGGTTCAGAGGTCAGTGGGGATGAATGGAGAGCCAGGTCAGGGTTTAAGCTGAGCTGGGAGGCCCACCCACAGAGTAATGAGGTCTGAAAAGGGGTGAGGACTCTCAAGGTCTTGGTATGGCTGGCTGGTGAGGCTGATCAAAAGCATTGTGTATGGGTGGTGAAACAAACAGACACAGGGTGCACAGCTGGTCTGAGAAACCCAGACACAGGAGACAAGTGCATTGGCGCTGGCCAAATAGTTTATTCACGACCAATCAACATGGCAGTCAATAGTCCCCATGCAGTCAGGCAAGGCAGGGGCTTTGTTCGGCCTACATAACTAGTGACAAGCAAGATAACCTACGTATTCTAACAGGCAACACTTTCCATATTATTTAAAACCCATTTTTAATACCACTTATTCTCATACAATTATTTTAATGATGTGAAGCACACATGGACCCATAGTATTTACGAACTTTATCCAAAGCTGGTTATTGCCATATGGAGCTAGTTTAGGAGGTGATTTTCCTAATAAACATCGTCAAAAGTTACAGCGCATTAAAACTTTAATCAAAGCCTATACAGTGTCAATCATATTCAGGAAACCAGATAAATTAATTATTTGGAAGCAAAGGATTAGTCTTGACAGTTGACTCTTGGGTTCTTGTCAATAAAGATTAATCTCTGACTTTAGACGAGATATCTAAAGCCGGTAGAACTGACAGCTTTTCAAAATGGCCGCCTAGTCAGCGAGGGCAGCTAGTCTCGGTCACCTTTCTCAACTTCATTCCGGTGTGAACGTATTAGCGAAGGTAATTTATCAAGCATGTTTTAGGGAGACTTCTGTATTTAACCTAAAGGAGTATGCAAGCTAGAATAACATTTTACACACACACACACGTAGGTTATTGCATAATCTTTATTGAAAAAATGTCCTCTGCCAAAATTCATGTCAAAACCTCACATGGATCGATGGGGGTGAGTAAGGGGACTGTTGGTACCCGTTGGGGCTACAGGAATGGTGTGTGTGTGTGTGTGTGTGTGTGTGTGTGTGTGTGTGTACCTGTTGGGGCTCCAGGGGATGGTGGGAGTAAGGCTGGCGTCTGGGAACAGGATGCCATTGTCTTTGATGCGGTCCAGAGCATAGTGCATCTCACACAGGGGCAGGCGGTTCAACTGGAACTGCAACTCCACCTGGGTCAGAGGGGAACACAGGAGTGGTCACTCATGGACGATCAGAAGACAGAGGTGGTCTCGGTCAGTCGTCAGACGGTCAGGAGCAGTCAGTGTTGTGGTCACTCATTTATGTCACTCAAACCAAGTGTTTTGAGTGACTAAATAAAGATCCAGTTTAGAGGAGAGGAGAGGCTGGAAACAAGTGGCTCTGAACAAAAGCACTCTCACATATTACTCAATGGCCTATCATCAATAAATGCAATGCTAAGATGGTTGTTACTCCTTTTCATGGACGGGGCAACCATTTATAGGGCCCTATAAAATCCTGTTTCAGTTTTTTTCTCCAGGTTTTCGCTCTCAAAATCACTTTTTTATATATAAAAACAACTAAATTGGATCTTTGAAGTCCACAACAATACTTAAATCACATCAAGATACCACTTGAGGTCTGGAAAAAAATTGCGAAATTTAGATTTTTGGGGTGTAGTCACCCTTTAATTCCAGTGTGCACCTTGGAAAGGCTGTTGTTTAGAAATGTTTTTGTAGTGCACATGTGATGGTAGAGTTTCCAAAACAAATAACCACTGGATTGGTGCAAATAACCATGATATTCTGTCAGGTAGGCATAGGCTACTTTGTATAACTAACATTTAACTGAGAAGGTTCTTGGGAAAGCCTTTCCATCTACCAGAATCCTTTCTATACCATCATCGCTAACAGCTACATATAGCGGTAGATACACCGCACACACAGACGTGGAATTCTCATTGCCTTTTCAGAAAGTTGCAGGAAATACGAATCACTGATGCATTCTGTTCATGTCTGATGATAAACTTGAGCAAATTAACTAACTTTCAATACATTTAGTTGATTCCCTACTAAGTTCAATATGTTTTTTGAATACTGTTTAATTCCATTTTAATGTCTGGATTCTGTGATTCCGTCCGTGTTCTCCGCATCGCAGATTTTATGTGGCCCTAGTGTAGTTACCCTTTAATTCTATTGCACACATAGAAAGAGGCTGGAGATGTTTTTGAGGCGCACATGTAATGGCAGAATTTGCTAAACAAATAAGCAAATAATCATGATATCATTCTGCCAGTTAAGCATAGGCTACTTTGTACTTAACATTTAATTGAGAAGGCTTTTGGGAAAGCCTTTCCATCTACCAGAAGAGTTTTCATTAGCATCATCGCTAACAGCTACATATAGTGGAAGCTGCGCTCAATGCAACATACAAGTTCAAAAATGGTTTTTATATTGTTGAATTCCGTTTTATTGTCTGGATTCCATCCCTACATTTGTTCCTTATATGGGGTCAGTCTGCTTGGCACTGGCAATCAAGGCTCTTCGTTGATAACTAGAGAGGCTAGGGGGCACATTCTCCCCCTGACAAACTTCTGTTTAATTTCATAATAGCATGGGTTTCCACCGGGTGGCTAGATAGCTAGCTTTAATTCCCCCATCGCCACGGGCCCTGTCCTAATCACTTAGCCAGACATGAGCTGCTAACAGGTACAGAGGCCAGCAGTAAAGTGTGGAGAAAGAGGAATAAAGAAGGAAACCAAAAAAGCGAGGGAGGAGAGAGCAAGAGAGAGAGCAAGAGAGTGACAGAGAGAAAGGAAGCGAGAGAGAGGGGGATGTAAGAGAAAAAAATTACAATAAAAACATTGAGGGGAGAGAGAAATTCAAAAAGGCAAAAGGATAATAACAGAAAGACCAAGAGATAGAAAGACACGTGCAACCAAGCGGCACTCTCCAAAACATGACGGACAGATTATATTCCCAGCAACAGGCTTGTTTGGATAATTGCACATGCCCGGGCCTCGTTTTCCCCACCAGCCAATCATTCACACCGGCGAGAAAGATCAGCCTTCAGCCGCCACTGGGCAAAGTAATCTAGATCTCTCGCCGCGCTGGCAGAGTGCAATTTTCCCTGGATAGCCAGCCTTACCTTCGACGGCGCTAACCTTTGTGAAGTGGTAATCGATACGGGGACCTTTCACCCTGAGAGTTTGCTTTCGCTAAAGCATCAGACGTTGGAGAGGTGGAGGTGAGGCTTTCATTAATGATTTCTCAGCTCTCAAATGGTAGAGGACACAATGGAATGGGAGATTGGCCCTGGGCTGAAAGAAGGATGGGGTGGTGGGCCTTTTGGGGGTTGAAACCATTCACCTGACTCATAGAATAGTTTCTATGCCACCTCCTCTGACAGTGGTGACATGGGACATAAACAAGCTTCTCGAGGCTGACGCCATGTCAAGGAAGATGACCTCCCCCGTGGTGTGATTATATGTTGTATTGAACTACACATAATGGCATTGACGCCATACTGGACTTTGGATCCTTTTATCCAATAACCTACCCACAAAAAAAATGGAAAACACTTATTGTGGCAGCTGCCATTTTTTAAGTCTCAGATGAAAAATAAATGATCTATTCTAACCAATCAACTCCTCTGTAGCCACTTGTTGCTAGGTCAATCACACAGTGTTATCCAATGGCGTATTTGGTCCGTACCTGCAGTTCCCTATCAGGTATCAACCCCAGCTCCTCGCAGCAGTCCTTGCATATCCGCAGGAAGATGTAGTCCTTGGTCTTCTCTTCGATGCAGGCCTCGTAGACCCGCTCCTTGACCCCCGGGGGCTGGCTGCACCACTCCTGGCGGGCCAGGGGCAGCAGCAAGACTGAGTTAACCTTGGTCATGACTAGGCGGCCCGCCAGCGTGTCCTCCGACAGCGTCTCCGTCAGCTTGAAGCGGGCGAAGAGCTGCCCGTTCTGGGCGTACTTGGCGCCACCCGAGATGCCCGTCAGCATGAAGCTGGTGACCAGCTGGAGGTTGACTTTGATGTTGAACCTGGTGGGAGAGGAGAGTTAGCGTCATTAGCCAGAAATGAGGCTAGGAATGGGAGCCTTAGCACTGCTAGAAAACGCTAATGTGACTGATGAGAGGGGAGACATGCGGAGAGTGGGCCTAAGCGAAGTTAGCCAGAAATGGACATTAGCATTGTTATCCAATGCTGAGGCAACTTTGATGTTGAACTTGGGAGGGGAGAGAGTAGCAAAGATAGCTAGCAATGAAATGGGACTGGACTGGAGTTGTCACGTCAAGATATGCACCATGTTTAACTGGAATAAGGTTGAATCTCTTTACTTCCAGAAATGTGACCTTTTCACATTCATTTAAATGCAAACAGTAGTTGTTGTTATCCACAGAGGGCCTAACTTTGCCATATGGTTTACAGGGCAAACTTTTTTCCCGGAGGCATTCACATAGACAGCTGTTAGTGGTAGAAACCTGTTTGCGTTGGGAAGAATGATCTTTGTTTGGCATGGAAATCTACCAATTCATCACTTGCTATTTCAGCAGAGTGGCAAAACTGACTTGGACCATATGTTTGTCAGCTTTGGGAATCCCTTAGGTAAGCTAGGGACCTTAATTAGACAGCATTGCAGATTGATTGTTGAATGACCATTTGTTTGGGGAGAAAGAGGACACTGGAGTTGGGCCAAGTAGTCATGGGTTGTTCATGGACAGCCAAAATAATTTCAAGAGTTCAACATCTCTTATCAAGACAGCAATACTGTGAGGGTATTGACGTATCTGCTAAATGACGTAAATGTAAATGTAAATGTATTTGACAGGGACATTAGACTATATTATAGTATTATTGATACAATATTCATATTTGTATTATATAGCCTATTATTGTGTATTATTAATTACAGTACATTCGGAAAGTATTCAGACCCCTTGACTTTTAACATTTTGTTACGTTTCAGCCTTATTCTAAAATAGATTAAATATTTTTTTTCCCTCAATCTACACACAATACCCCATAATGACAAAGCGAAAACAGGTTTTTAGACATTTTAGAAAATGTATTAAAAATAAACTGAAATACCTTATTTACATAAGTATTCAGACCCTTTGTTGAGACTCGAAATTGAGCTCAGGTGCATCCGGTTTCCATTGATCATCCTTGAGATGTTTCTACAACTTGATTGGAGTCCACCTGTGCTAAATTCAATTGATTGGACATGATTTCAAAAGGCACAAACCTGTCTATATAAAGGTCCCACAGTTGACATTTGATGTCAGAGAAAAAAAACAGCCATGAGGTCGAAGGAATTGTCAGTAGAGCATAGATCTGAGGAAGGGTACCAGAAAATGTATGCAGCATTGAAGGTCCCCAAGAACACAGTGGCCTCCATCATTCTTAAATGGAAAAACCAAGACTCTTCCTAGAGCTGGCCGCCCGGCCAAACTGAGCAATTGGGGGAGAAGGGCCGTGGTCAGGGAGGTGACCAAGAACCCGATGGTCACTCTAACAGAGCTCCAGAGTTCCTCTGTAAAGATATTAATAATAATAATTAGTCATTTAGCAGACGCTCGTATCCAGAGCGACTTACAGGAGCAATTAGGGTTAAGTGCCTTGCTCAAGGGCACATCGACATATTTTTCACCTAGTCGGCTCGGGGATTAGAACCAGCGACCTTTCGGTTACTGGCACAACGCTCTTAACCACTAAGCTACCTGCCGCCCTATGGGAGAACCTTCCAGATGGACAACCATCTCTGCAGCACTCCACCAATCAGGCCTTTATGGTAGAGTGGCCAGACGGAAGCCACTCCTCAGTAAAAGGCACATGACAGCCTGCTTGGAGTTTGCCAAAAAGGCACCTAAAGGACTCTATGACCATGAGAAAACAAGATTCTCTGGTCTGATGAAACCAAGATTGAACTCTTTGGCTTGAATGCCAAGCGTCACGTCTGGAGGAAACCTGGCACCATCCCTACGGTGAAGCATTGGGGTGGCAGAATTATGCTGTGGGGATGTTTTTCAGCGGCAGGGACTGGGAGACTAGTCAGGATCGAGGGAAAGATGAACGGAGCAAAGTACAGAGAGATCCTTGATGAAAACCTGCTCCAGGGCGATCAGGACCTCAGACTGGGGTGAAGGTTCACCTTCCAACAGGACAACGACCCTAAGCACACAGCCAAGACAATGCAGGAGTGGCTTCAGGACAAGTCTCTGAATGTCCTTGAGTGGCCCAGCCAGAGACTGGACTTGAACCCGATTGAACATCTCTGGAAAGACCTGAAAAAAGCTGTGCAGCGACACTCCCCATCCAACCTGACAGAGCTTGAGAGGATCTGCAGAGAGAAATGGGAGAAACTCCCCAAATACAGGTGTGCCAAGCTTGCAACGTCAGACCCAGGAAGACTCTATGCTGTAATCGCTGCCAAAGGTGCTTCAACAAAGTACTGAGTAAAGGGTCTGAATACTTATGTAAATGTGATATTTCAGTTTTTTTATTTTGTATAAATTTGCTAACATTTCTACAAACCTGTTTTTGCTTTGTCATTGTGGGGTATTGTGTGTAGATTGATGAGCGGGGAAAAAACAATTTAATAAATGTTTGAATAAGGCTAACGTAACAAAATGTGGAAAAAGTCAAGGAGTCTGAATTTTTCCAAATGCACGGTATATTGTAAAGTATTATATAGTCTGTATTGAATCAGATAAGCATGTATACAAAGCCAGAAATTCACAGGTCCTGGATCAGATTATTCTGATGAACAGTCACCTTGAAGAACACCCCACGAAGCCACACTTCCCGGACACAGATTAAGTCCTGGACATAAAAACACTTTAAAATGGAGAATCTCCATAGAACATGCTTCTTGTCCAGGACTCAGCTTAATCTGTTTCCGGGAAACCGGCCCTCAATGGTAAATTTGATGATTGAGAAGAATCCATCATTCCACAGCCCCAGGCAAATGACAAAAAACTGTGATGAGGGGGACCAGTGAAGAAGTGGGGGAGGGGGAGAGCAACCCTGGTTACTTCCACTCGGTTGACTGAGCGAAGGCTTGGGGGCCTTTGATTCGGTCTTAATCAGGGTTGGATTGCTGTAATAACCTGGTCTCCTTCTCACCTTCCACTGAGGAGAGTAGCAGGTGCCGAATTACAGGGGGGGGTTTGGGGAGGCCCTCCTTTTATACACAATAAATTACTTCTGTTCTAAAACACATTTCCAGCTCTGGGGAAATCTCTGGGGATGCCGAGGAGATATGCATTATTAAAAGGGCTTTAGCTGTGTGCCTGGCCACGTGTGTAGTGTACACACACACACACACACACACACACACACACACACACAGGAAACCCCTTTTACTGTGGAAGATCGACTCTGACACCTTGTGGTGGGCCACAATCTCACAGACCTCCACTCAATCCATACTGTTGCTCCATATTGTCTACACACTACGGTATATAAAACATTACACTAAATGTCTAATCGCAGGTATCAAGAGGTGTGACTGACTAAACCTCAATAAAAGGACCACTAAAGGACCAACCCATCCGAGAAAATACAGAATCAAAATCAGTACACACTCGTTACAATTAAGCACTATTTAAAAAGTGTATTTTTAGCAATAAAATCCATTGTCAGTGGTTGACGGTCTTCAGAATAGGACTGATTGGAAACAAAAGACTTCAACAACAGAGGCTCTCACTCACTTGCTGACTTCTTTGTACTGGGCGATCTCCTCGATGTAGAGCAGGTCGTGCAGGCGGGCCTGGTAGTTGTCCCGGGTCAGGGTCTTGTCCAGCACCGACTGGGTGAAGAGCTGGTCGGCCGACAGGGGGATCTGGTATCGGGCCAGCAGGCTGCGGTCCAGGTCCACCGTCTCATTGGGGCTGAACTCCACGATGGTCTTGCAGGACGGGTCCCAGCGCTTGGCCGTCATCAGGAGCTGCTGCCTGGCTTGCATCAGGTGCTCCAGGTCTGGAGAGCGGAGGGTTTATTGTGAAAACCACACCTTCCAACATTAATATTGACACTTGAGCATGAGGGTTATAGGGAAATATTGGCCTGCGCTTGACTGGTTCCGATGGCTCAGTTGGTAAGACCAGGGTTGTGGGTTTGATTCCCGCATGGGCCATATATACATTTTACTGTAAGTCACAGGGGATTTGGGGAATCTGCAGGTTTTCTTACTCATAGAGACCTATATTATCCTGATATTGTTATTCCAATCCTATAGAATCTTATCAATAGCTTTCATGCTTTTGTCTGTAAACATAGTAATGGCTAACAGTGTTCTTATGAATGTTCTGAAGTTCTGATTCCACAAGTATTACTTTATTTCAAATCCTCTTCCAGCTTAGGAAGAGGAGCATAGGAAAATTCTGCCCACGCAGATTCCACCTGGCCCAAATCATGGGAAATACTGGCCTGCTACTAAAGCTGAGGACTGGCCAGTACACAGAAGAACATTAGACATTGTATTTGCACGTCTGAAATTGTAAAATAAGTCTAAAGTAAGTCTGCCGATATAGAAGGCTGCCCTGTCACTCAGGTGGATGCTACACATTGGTGGTGGATAGGGTGAGTTTAGTTACCTCCAATACATTGCTAAGCACTTTGAGGCCTTGTAAGAAATGTCACAAATGCAACCCATTATCAATATAACTCAACTTCTCTTTTCCTAATCATTTTAGTTTTGGTTATATTTAATGTTAGAAACTTGGACTACTAAGGGAGGGTGGGAGGTTCTTTTTGGGGTTGTATGTTATAATTGAAACTAAACTAAAAAACAACCTTCTATGGAGGCGGCGTCCACCATGATGCGCTGCATCAGCACGGGCTCCGAGCCAAAGTCGAAGACGATGGTCTGGCGGAAGGTGCCGAAGATCTCGGTGCTGAAGCCCACCGCCACCGTGTAGATGCAGTGGTCCATGCCGTTGTTGGCCGCCAGCGCCTCCTCGCCCGCCGTCCACTCCTGGCAGCCCTCTGCCTCCGCCTGCAGCCGCTGGGCACCGGCATCGCCAACCGACACGCCCGTGATGGAAAAGTGGGGTCGGTGGGCATCGTAGAGCAGGGCGATGCGGTACAGCTTCCTCACAGGCTGAGGGGGAGGGGAAGAAAGTGTGAGAGTGGCCAATCAGAGAAGAAGGGCAGCTGAAGTGCTACTTTGCTTCACATGTGGGTGCTCTTTGGAAGCATTGTCAGTCAGTAAGTTATAGTCTAAGAGTATATCAATGGGTATATGAAAAAGTTGGCTTTGAGAGTGAATGTTCAGACGCACACGCATGTGGTTGCCTGCAGTGGTGCTGGGAATGGGGGAAAAAAATACTGCTTCAGTCAATGATACAAATTACTCCCACACACGACTTCTGCAAAATTATTTTATCTGTGTTATGAGAATGTCTTGATAAAGGTCGGCATGACCAAACCGCCGGCAAAATCAAAATGCGGAGGTTACCTGTGTGTGGGAGCAGTCTTTATCAAAGTTGGCCTTTTGAGTTGCTTTCAATGATATGGCCATGTATGGCCTATGGATAACAGCCAGATGTTGATTTCAAATCAAAATCTACTTGTGTGGAGCTTTTGGAAATATATATATATATTTTTAAACCATTGTGTAAGTCCCAAACGGCACTCTATTCCCTATATAGCGCACTACCTTTGACCAAAAACCCTATGGGCCCTGGTCAAAAGTAGTGCACTATATATAGGGAATAGGGTGCCATTTGGGGAGCTGACATTGAGTGAGACATAGCTCCTGTTACCTTGCAGAACAGGGAGAAAGTCCAGGAGTGAGCTGATTTCTTGGTGGTGACCGTTACAGACAGGTTGGAGCTGTGTTCCACGTTGACGCCATCCAAATAGTCACTCAGCTATGGCAGGGACAGAACACAAGACCATTCATGCCAAGTTAAGGAGAGTTTAACTAAATTAAGTCTTGCTAAAATGAGGACATAACAGCTTAATACAATTTACATTAGAAGGGCAGTTTATTTGAGATAAGTAGACACTAATGAGAGTACAGCAGTGCATCTACCACCTGATTCAGCCTCAAGGGCTCTGTTCCAATACAAGCATCTTTCCTTCCTCCCTTCCATGAAGTACTAATCCCTGATCTGACGTGGCTGGATTGGTGAAAGCTATGTGATTGGTGAAAGCTATGTGATTGAAACATTGTTTGCACCTCTCAATCTGTGTTAGATCAGTGACTACTTCAAGGAAGAGAGGAAGGAAGCGTGTGGTTGAATGTATAAGAACAAGACCCTAGCGCCCAGCCTCTCTGCCTATCCTCCACTAGTTAAATCAGTGATTACTTCTAGTAAAAGAGGGTGTATTTTTACAACATGCTAACAGGGCCATAGATAAGTGACTAGACTAGGGTTAAACTCACCACTTTCTCAGGGGAGAGAGAGTTCATCCACTTCTCGATGAGCGCCTCCATGTAGTTCTCGGTGAAGTGTTTGCTGTCCTGCTGCTGCTTGAGGCGGATGAGGCGCGAGGCGTAGCGCTTCTGCCACTCCATCAGCTCCTCCTGGGAGTGGGCCGACGTGCACTGGGCACCGTAGCGGCACAGGCCCTGCTCCAGGAACCTGGAGGAGGGGGAGGACAACAGGACATTCCACCAGGTGGCCTCAACTTGTTCAAATGTTTTCCATTTCCAATAGTGTCCGGGAAACCAACCCCCAAGGGCCTAAAGCCAAAGGGCCTCACCCTCTGAACCAACACTGAAAAACTGTCAGTTACTTAGCTAGGTGACAGTGATAATAAATGTTTAGTTGCTTGTAAAGCAAGCCCATGTTTGCAGCAGGTGGACATAATACAAGTACAATAACAATGGCTTTAATTGTTGGCCACTCAATGTCCAAACATGACAAAGTGATTGCATACAACATGCCAATTACATGTTAAACTAGTCTTCCAATATGTTATATGAACTATGGTCTTATGCCACTGTTATAACAGTCAGCAACGCACAATAACATTACCTTTTACACAGCGTGTACTCCTCACTGCTGGTAACTCCTCTAGGCGGGGGGCGAAACTGCCATCCATCCCTCACTTCTGACCACAAAGACATCATTGCATCAACAAAACATCCCACTCACCATTCCTACAGTAAATAACCTCCTACATACAGTATGGAAATTGAGTCAAACTTTTGAGACTTGAGTCAAAGTGAAAATGAAATCCAATTCTAAAGGCTTCGTCTTTCGATATTCAGCGACCAGGCGTTAAATGAGAGCTTTCCTTTTTGAAGCGAATCTGAGCATTGAGCCTAACTGAAGTTGTGAATCCAAACATTGACATACAGTACCAGTCAAAAGTTTGGCCACAACAACTCATTCCAGGGTTTCTTTATTTTTACAATTTTCTACATTGTAGAATAATAGTGAAGACATCAAAACTATGAAATAACACATATGGAATCATGTAGTAACCCAAAAAGTGTTAAACAAATCAAAATATATTTTAGATTCTTCAAAGCAGCCACCCTTTGCCTCGATGACAGCTTTGCACACTCTTGGCATTCTCTCAACCAGCTTCATGAGGAATGTTTTTTCCAACAGTCTTGAAGGAGTTCCCACATATGCAGAGCACTTGTTGTCTGCTTTTCCTTCACCTCTGCGGTCCAACTCATCCCAAACCATCTCAACTGGGTTGAGGTCGGGTGATTAGGGAGGCCAGGTCATCTGATGCAGCACTCCATCACTCTCCTTCTTGGTCAAATAGCCCTTACACAGCCTGGAGGTATGTTTTGGGTCATTGTCCTGTTGAAAAACAAATGATAGTCCCACTAAGCGGAAACCAGATGGGATGACGTATCGCTGCAGAATGCTGTGGTAGCCATGCTGGTTAAGTGTGCCTTGAATTCTAAATAAATCACCAACAGTGTCACCAGCAAAGCACCCCCACACCATCACACCTCCTCCATGCTTCACGCTGGGAACCACACATGCGGAGATCATCCGTTCACCTAATCTGCGTCTCACAAAGACACGGCGGGTGGAACCAAAAATCTAAAAATCAGACCAAAGGACAGATTTCCAACGGTCTAATGTCCATTGCTCATGTTTCTTGGCCCAAGCAAGTCTCTTCTTATTATTGGTGTCCTTTAGTAGTGGTTTCTTTGCAGCAATTCGACCATGAAGGCCTGATTCACGCAGTCTCCTCTGAACAGTTGATGTTGAGATTTGTCTGTTACTTGAAGTCTGTGAAGCATTTATTTGGGCTGCAATCTGAGGTGCAGTTAACTCTAATGAATTTATCCTCTGCAGCAGAGGTAACTCTGGGTCTTCCTTTCCTGTTTCATCATAGCGCTTGATGGTTTTTGCGACTGCACTTGAAGAAACGTTCAAGGTTCTTGACATTTTCCGTATTGACTGACCTTCATGTCTTAAAGTAATGATGGACTGCTGTTTCCCTTTGCTTATTTGAGCTGTTCTTGCCATAATATGGACTTGGTCTTTTAGCAAATATGGCTATCTTCTGTATACCACCCCTACCTTGTCACAACACAACTGATTGGCTCAAACGCATTAAGAAGGAAATAAGTTCTACAAATTAACAAGGCACACCTGTTAATTGAAATGATTTCCAGGTGCCTACCTCATGAAGCTGGTTGAGAGAATGCCAAGAGTGTGCAAAGCTGTCATCAAGGCAAAGGGTGGCTACTTTGAAGAATCTCAAATATAACATATTTTGATTTGTTTAACACTTTTTTGGTTACTACATGATTCCATGTGTTATTTCATAGTTTTGATGTCTTCACTATTATTCTACAATGTAGAAAATAGTCAAAATAAAGAAAAACCCTGGAATGAGTATGTGTCCAAATGTTTAACTGGTACTGTATATAAATGCATCCAAATACACTGCTCAAAAGAATAAAGGGAACACTTAAACAACACAATGTAACTCCAAGTCAATCACACTTCTGTGAAATCAAACTGTCAACTTAGGAAGCAACACTGATTGACAATACATTTCACTTGCTTGTTGTGCAAATGGAATAGACAACAGGTGGAAATTATAGGCAATTAGCAAGACACCCCCAATAAAGGACTGGTTTTGCAGGTGGTGACCACAGACCACTTCTCAGTTCCTATGCTTCTTGGCTGATGTTTTGGTCACTTTTGAATGCTGGCGGTGCTTTCACTCTAGTGGTAGCATGAGAGGGAGTCTACAACCCACACAAGTGGCTCAGGTAGTTCAGCTCATCCAGGATGGCACATCAATGCGAGCTGTGGCAAGAAGGTTTGCTGTGTCTGTCAGCGTAGTGTCCAGAGCATGGAGGCGCTACCAGGAGACAGGCCAATACATCAGGAGACGTGGAGGAGGCCAACAACCCAGCAGCAGGACTGCTACCTCCGCCTTTGTGCAAGGAGGAGCAGGAGGAGCACTGCCAGAGCCCTGCAAAATGACCTCCATCAGGCCACAAATGTGCATGTGTCTGCTCAAACGGTCAGAAACAGACTCCATGAGGGTGATATGAGGGCCCGACGTCCACAGGTGGGGGTTGTGCTTACAGCCCAACACCGTGCAGGACGTTTGGCATTTGCCAGAGAACACCAAGATTGGCAAATTCGCCACTGGGGCCCTGTGCTCTTCACAGATGAAAGCAGGTTCACCCTGAGCACATGTGACAGACGTGACAGAGTCTGGAGACGCCGTGGAGAACGTTCTGCTGCCTGCAACATCCTCCAGCATGACCAGTTTGGCGGTGGGTCAGTCATGGTGTGGGGTGGCATTTCTTTGGGGGGCCGCACAGCCCTCCATGTGCTCGCCAGAGGTAGCCTGACTGCCATTAGGAACCGAGATGAGATCCTCAGACCCCTTGTGAGACCATATGCTGGTGCGGTTGGCCCTGGGTTCCTCCTAATGCAAGACAATGCTAGACCTCATGCGGCTGGAGTGTGTCAACAGTTCCTGCAAGAGGAAGGCATTGATGCTATGGACTGGCCCGCCCATTCCCCAGACCTGAATCCAATTGAGCACATCTGGGACATCATGTCTCGCTCCATCCACCAACGCCACGTTGCACCACAGACTGTCCAGGAGTTGGCGGATGCTTTAGTCCAGGTCTGGGAGGAGATCCCTCAGGAGACCATCCGCCACCTCATCAGGAGCATGCCCAGGCGTTGTAGAGAGGTCATACAGGCACGTGGAGGCCACACACACTACTGAGCCTCATTTTGACTTGTTTTAAGGACATTACATCAAAGTTGGATCAGCTTGTAGTGTGGTTTTCCACTTTAATTTGAGGGTGACTCCAAATCCAGACCTCCATGGGTTGATACATTTGATTTCCATTGATAATTTTTGTGTGATTTTGTTGTCAGCACATTCAACTATGTAAAGAAAAAAGTATTTAATAAGATTATTTCATTCATTCAGATCTAGGATGTGTTATTTTAGTGTTCCCTTTATTTTTTTGAGCAGTGTATATTTTTTTGCATGAGGATGACTTGCTCACCTTCTTCATTGTCCTCTGTATATTCTGTGGCCATCTCGCTACGAACGGCCTGAGAGGGAGAGATAGAGAGAAAGGGAGAGAGATGTATTGTATTCATAAGACAATAACATTTAATATGTATTCACACATTTTGTTGACCTCTTGAGAACTGCAACAGGTGATAAACCTGCAGTGTCATTCACTTTTAAATATGATCAATACTCATAGCCCAAAGTCCAACATAAGGCAAGACACCTCACACACACTTACTTCAATTTCTGAGAGAAGCATTTTTAATCTAGTTAAGTCCTTTGTGACGATGCCGTTCTGAGGAAGAAGAGAAGGTACAGGAAATACATTACAACACAAACAATATCAGCAAGAATATCCAAAAGGTTTTAGACTATATCAATTAAAGAGACTTGGCAGATAGTCACTGGCCAATTCAAAATATTCTTCCATACATCAATTCTCCGAATAACACATTTGTTTACCCCAAAACCAATTACAGTGGGGAGAACAAGTATTTGATACACTGCCGATTTTGCAGGTTTTCCTACTTACAAAGCATGTAGAGGTCTGTAATTTTTATCATAGGTACACTTCAACTGTGAGACGGAATCTAAAACAAAAATCCAGAAAATCACATTGTATGATTTTTAAGTAATTAATTTGCATTTTATTGCATCTGGATCTTCAGATCCTTCAGGTTTCGGGGCTGTCGCTGGGCAATACGGACTTTCAGCTCCCTCCAAAGATTTTCTATTGGGTTCAGTTCTGGAGACTGGCTAGGCCACTCCAGGACCTTGAGATGCTTCTTACGGAGCCACTACTTAGTTGCCCTGGCTGTGTGTTTCGGGTCGTTGTCATGCTGGAAGACCCAGCCACGACCCATCTTCAATGCACTTACTGAGGGAAGGAGGTTGTTGGCCAAGATCTCGCGATACATGGCCCCATCCATCCTCCCCTCAATACGGTGCAGTCGTCCTGTCCCCTTTGCAGAAAAGCATCCCCAAAGAATGATGTTTCCACCTCCATTCTTCACGGTTGGGATGGTGTTCTTGGGGTTGTACTCAACCTTCTTCTTCCTCCAAACACGGCGAGTGGAGTTTAGACCAAAAAGCTATATTTTTGTCTCATCAGACCACATGACCTTCTCCCATTCCTCCTCTGGATCATCCAGATGGTCATTGGCAAACTTCAGACGGGCCTGGACATGCGCTGGCTTGAGCAGGGGGACCTTGCATGCGCTGCAGGATTTTAATCCATGACGGCGTAGTGTGTTACTAATGGTTTTCTTTGAGACTGTGGTCCCAGCTCTCTTCAGGTCATTGACCAGGTCCTGTCATGTAGTTCTGGGCTGATCCCTCACCTTCCTCATGATCATTGATACCCCACGAGGTGAGATCTTGCATGGAGCCCCAGACCGAGGGTGATTGACCGTCATCTTGAACTTCTTCCATTTTCGAATAATGGCGCCAACAGTTGTTGCCTTCTCACCAAGCTGCTTGCCTATTGTCCTGTAGCCCATCCCAGCCTTGTGCAGGTCTACAATTTTATCCCTGATGTCCTTCCACAGCTCTCTGGTCTTGGCCATTGTGGAGAGGTTGGAGTCTGTTTGATTGAGTGTGTGGACAGGTGTCTTTTATACAGGTAACGAGTTCAAACAGGTGCAGTTAATACAGGTAATGAGTGGAGAACAGGAGGGCTTCTTAAAGAAAAACCAACAGGTCTGTGAGAGCCGGAATTCTTACTGGTTGGTAGGTGATCAAATACTTATGTCATGCAATAAAATGCAAATTAATTACTTCAAAATCATACAATGTGATTTTCTGGATTTTTGTTTTAGATTCCGTCTCTCACAGTTGAAATGTACCTATGATAAAAATTACAGACCTCTACATGCTTTGTAAGTAGGAAAACCTGTAAAATCGGCAGTGTATCACATACTTGTTCTCCCCACTGTATATTTACAGGGTGGTCGTGCCACTTATGATTCTAATACTTTATGCAGTAGCATGGTTGTTGCTCCCTGGATCTAATCAACTTGAGAACAATAAACTGATTTCATATCTATGCTTTTTGGTTGCCAGATTAGACACCAGCGTGTTCAGGCTTCGCGTTTCACTGTTGGGAGTTTAATCTGCTGTTGGGAGTTTAATTAAGGCACAGTATCCTCGTGTGATAATCAAGCTTGTTTCCTGACACCAGAATGCTGACCATTCTACACTACATTAACTAGACTTATGTCATGATAGAGGGGCATTACACACATTCAAAAATCACAAAATAAAACGGTCACTTTTGGGCTGCCTGTTAATCTGAAAAGCTATTGATATTTTAGGAAATACTTTTTTTCAAGTCAATTGAGATACACAACACTAATATTTTGCTATTTTTTTTACATTTGCCGTCATGTAAAGTGGCTAGAAAATAATATAGCTACAAACCCTTAAAAGCATATGGATTCAACAGTCAACATGAACACTTCCTCTGTGCTCAGAGAACCTGCTTCATAAAAAACCGAGGACATTTCCTGGAAAAGTCAAAGGAACTAAATGTTCCAGCTGCTCCCAGAGCTAAATGGCTGTGTTTGTCTCCATATATCAGTTATAGGAGGAGGTGGAGGGAGGAGGAAAAAGGAGCAAAATGGAAGAGAAGGAAAAATAACAGAGGGAGAAAGAGGAGGAGGTGGTGAAGTAGGATGGTGAAAAAGATGGTGGAGGTGTTGGGCGAGAGGCAGAGTAAACAGTGGAGTAAGGCCGGGAGCCAGTCTTACCAGAGGCTCCCCAAACAGGGACTTGGAGAGGAGGCCGGACACTTCTTGCAGGCTGCCGTCCAGCAGCATGCAGCGCAGGCTGGCCTGAAATGACCCGTCTCCCTTGGCCAGCTCCTCGGCCAGGACTGCAATAAAACACACACAGGATGACAATTCAACGTTACTGTGCATGATCGCACTGCACTACATTGCATGGAACGTGTGCTCACTCCCATCACATCGCACTGAACTGAATTCTCTCCACCCAAGTCATATGAAATGGGCATAGCTGCTGAACAGAAGCAGGCATGGTGTGGTAAAGTCCTGCTACCCAGGGCTATGGCCGCCAATGTTATTCTAACCGCTTGTCTTGACATGGGCATAGCTAGCTACTGAAGCAGGCATGGCATGGAAAAGTCCCGCTTCACGCGGCTACGACCGCAAATATTATGCTAACCACTTGTCTTGTAAGTTTTCACTGACTTCAGCCTGAACCTTAGCTCTGACCTTTACCCAAAACACTGACCCGTTTCTAACCCTAACATTTGTTAAGCATATCAACACGCCTGGAATGATATTAATAGCAATGAAATGCCAAATTAATTATCTGAGATGATGAAGCTAATTGCCAAAAAACAAACGTAAATTGCTTGTGGTTGCAGTCTGTTGAGTAGGACTGTGTTATACTTATGGAGTTGGATAGAGGGCATCTTTGCCGCAATGGCTCTGGGAAAGTGCCATTGAGGGCTATATCCATTTTTTCATAGTGACAAAAAATAAAAAAGGTTACATATCGGGATATGACCATATATCGTATCATTTTAACAATAACGCAATTTTATTTTTGCGATAGTTGGCTGTATCTGCACCAAAACTCCATTCTTTTTCCTTCATAGCTTGTTCTCAATCTTTTTAAATAGGGAGCCAATTTGTTTTGAGCTGTTTTATTTCCGTAACGGATCAAAACTCGTTTTCTCATGCTCTCTCGTCTCTCTGCAGCAGACATATGGTGGGCCTCCCGAGTGGCGCAGCGCTGCAGTGCTAGAGGTGTCACTACAGACCCAGGTTCGATCCCGGGCTGTATCACAACCGGCCTCTTGATCGAGAGTCCCATAGGGCGGCGCACAATTGGCCCAGCATCGTCCGGGTTAGGGGAGGGTTTGGCCGGGGGGGTCTTTACAAGTAGGCCGTCATTGTAAATAATATATTTTTCTTAACTGACTTGCCTAGTTAAATAACGGTTAAATAAAATAAAAAAGCAATATGTTTGGAACATCGAATCGCAAAAAAATTATAGTATTTGAATAGCAATACATAGAGAATCAAGAGAATCGCAATACGTCGTATCGGCACCTAAGTATTGTAATAACATCGTATCGTGAGGTCCCTGGCAACTACCATTTTAGTAGTCAATGTCATCTTTCTCTACGAGTTTTTAAATGGTGAAAGCCCTCCATGGCGCTGCCCATACCAAAACAGGATTTATGGCAAGTGCATCCTCTATCCAACTCTATAGTTGGTATATGACTGTGTAACCTGGGGATAGGACTTCAATACAATGGGTTATGTCTTCACTATTATAAGTACTCAACCAACCGCCCCCACCCCCCCCAAAAAAAAAAATGCAACTCACCATGTTTGCAGTCTTCATCTGCTTGATCATAGTTTTTCTGGTGGTAGAAAGAAAAATAGACTATGTCAAAGCAGTAGAATGGCTGTCCTCGTAAAGGAGGGTTTTATATGACAGAGGTCCTTGACTGAGTTTTAGATAAGTGCCCAGAATGGATATCTTTGCTACTCAGCGCGGAGTCACTCGCAATATAATTATAGTACTTAAGTAGTCTCTATTATCGTGAGGCTTAAGTAGTGGGGTATAATTGTAGTGCTAGAAGGAGATAACAGCACAGTGCAGTTTGCAGCAGAGAAATGAAAGGAGGCAGGACCTTTCTCATTGTATCTGCTTCTCAGAAAACAAATCTAAGTCAAGATGGGCTTAAGACACCTGACTTGAACACACTTAACAAATTCAAACATGCTGGTTAAGTCATAATGCGGAGGAATTTGAGCAAAGAGTACTTTGTTACAATGAGTAAGCTACTGGCTCTTCTTGCCCCACTTAGATGACTGCTTATGCAAAACAGGCCACAATTTAGTTTTCTGTGTGTTTGTATCAGTGAACTCGTGTGTGTGAGCATGCGTACACGAGTGCCATTTTTGTGTGGGTAGAGATCAGGGGGCCATATGCCCACTGAGGGAGCGGGTACGGGTGTGGGCCGAAAGGTGTGCCTCCCGGGTCAGTCTCACGCCTCACCAGCTGTAGCAGGGCGGCTATCCTGTAGAGCAGGGCGCGGCTGCGGAGGGGGGTAACCGTGTTGTTGGGGGGGTTGGATGCGGAGGGTCCAGGGCTGGGAGGGGCCGGGGGGCCGATGGCCAGCAGCGCATCTGTGCAGTGGCTCACCGCCGCCTCGTACTCCCGCCTGGCTAACGATCCGCTGGCTTCTTCACATGACTTCTCTGCTCTCCTGTCCGCCATGACTCAGCGACAGAATGTCTGGAGAGAGAGGGAGGAGAGAGAGAGAAAGGGGGTTTAAGTTGCCCCTAGACACTGATCGTGAGTCAGTTTAGCATTTTCCCCACTAACGGTAAAGGTTAGGATTGGGGGAGAGGAAGCTGATTCTAGATCTGTACCTAGTGGAAACTTCACCCCGGAGTGAGAGACAGGGGGAGAAGGGGGGGCAATGCTATTTCTGTGATGGGGTACTTGGGGTAGTAGGCTGGTAGGTCTATTTGTAGACACTTGCTTTGACGAGTTGAAATATCTTGGAATATATCTGTGTTTAGCTCCTCACAGAGCTAAAAATAAGTAGTCATGTGTGGCACTACAAACCTAAGTTAGTCCTACTGGCTCTTAAGCCGGGTGTACACTAGGCTTGGGCGGTATACCGTATTTGGAAATAGCCACAGGATGGTTTTTCAATACCCTTTAAACGTTTTTTTTAATATATTTGAATATTTGTAGCTACTTTTTAAGTAAATACCTGCAGTCAACTTGTGCAATACGTTAGGAGATAAAGAAGATCGCATTCTTCATTTCACCCGCCACAACTTTTCATTATGAAGCTTATGACTGTAAGTCGCTTTGGATAAAAGCGTCTGCTAAATGGCATATTATATTATTATTATATACCGGTAGTCCCCAGTCACATGGTGTTTGTTTACAAGCACACAATGATGAGAGACCAGAGCCTTGTGAGTCAATCTGTTGTGCAGCATGCGGCAGGTGATCTAGTTACAATATGGAATTCACAACTAAATGTTTGCCAGGTAGATATCTTATAACTATTAAGTTAACTGTGCTAAATGCTCTGTAGTTGTGCATTTGGTTAGCTAATTTAGTGGTTAGCGTCTTCCAAAATCATGCTTCTCTCTGTAATAGCAAAGACTCCCCTCCTGGATCAAGAGCCTTGCCGTCTAATATTTGTTTTGTGCGTGCAGCATACTGAGTAGTATTTTTTAGTTACTTTTATAAAAGATGAGCTGGGATGTCTGTCCTACAGATAGTTTAGGTCAAAGACTGTATAAAATGTTAGCAATGCGCTCGTTAGCATTTAGTTAGCATTCTCTATGGGATTTTACATGAACTTGTTTGTATTGCTAACCTTCGGATTACAGAGGCTCAGTGGGGTTTGAAAATAGCGTCCCTTGTGTTCAGTGCCGGTATTACCAAATATCCCGGGATGGCACAAGGTCGGTATGAAGGTATGACAATCTTTAGCTGTCCCAGACAAGTTTTTTTGAGAGACAAAATCTCCTTGGGGAGTTTGGCTGTCACCGACGCTCGTTTAATGTGAGCGGGTCAGAGATGCAATCTGAGGGCTACCGATCCTGTCTTTGAGCAGTCCCAGACGTCCCAATATTTTCAAACGTGATTTTAAAACCTGCACAAAGTCAGTGAGATTAGTTGTTTCACATCACCCAGAATGTGTTGACTCTCGAGCAGGAGTGATGACTTCTAGTCTGCATTTGTACTTGACTTCTACCAAAGCGTCAAATCGTTACAGTTCTGAAGTTCACAATCAATAATATTTCATTCAAAATGTTGGCTAGATATTTCATCTCCGTATGGCAAGCGTGAATGTCTGACTGAAAACGTTTGCAGCTGCTTTGAGCCACAGCTTGTTCTAACTACGTTAACAATGTAATCACATTATTGTTTTCGCGAGACAGCGTGGTATCGAGAATCCTCACGACCAACTGAAGAATCTTATATAGTGTGACCCCTTTCTGCGCCACATCATTTAGTGTGCGCACCACTACGTTTGCAAGACAACAAAGTACAGGAAAGATGGTTGTTTAACGTCAGAGGCTCAGCGAGGTTAGGATTTTCAAAGTGGTGTAGGGTACACCCGGCATTACACAGGTGGTGCGCAATATTTACAATGCCACAGCATTCTAGGCCATGTATTCATAATTTCATAGTGGCAACAATTTTGTAAGTGATTCAAAGTTGGTTGGGTACTAGGCCAGGGGTTTTCAAATATAGTAGTCAAATATTTTTACTATTCCACAGCTAGCACACCTGATTCAACTAGTCGTGGTCCTCTGTAGCTCAGCTGGTAGAGCACGGCGCTTGTAACGCCAAGGTAGTGGGTTCGATCCCCGGGACCACCCATACACAAAAAATGTATGCACGCATGACTGTAAGTCGCTTTGGATAAAAGTGTCTGCTAAATGGCATATCATATTATTATATTATTATAGTCAACTAATCATTGAGCCTGTGAGTAGGTGAATCAGGTGAGCTGGTTCAGGGCTAGGACCCGTCTGGGGGTCCCTGAGGAGATGTTTGAAAACCAGTGTACTGGGCTAAAAAGCAACTGATATGGTCAGAGAAAGAGCGCTACGTGGGGTTCCTTAAAGCAAGAACCACATCCTCTTTTGATGTCATCACAACTGTGCTGAGAGGCCGAGCAGTAGCTCATACCTAATTTCCTCTGAGGTAGTAGGTCTATATATATAGGCTTACTTGTTTACCAAGGCATTTCAATACATTTGACTCGACAATAAAAGCACCAAGTCATATGACAAGCTTGTTTTAGGCAGGTTTTTCATAGAAACATGTAGGCCCCAAAAAGGCTTCACGGCCAACGCCACTTGAGTCAACTGAAGTTATCCATTGGCGGAGTCAAACCACAATTGAATGGTTAGCAAAGGAAGGACCCATCAACGGCACTTAATCAATAGAAAAGATTGTGCGCAGCTGCGGCATGTGTACTCCTGCATGCTGTCTACAGGTGACACTGGAGTATTTCTGCACCTAATAGGCCTATATGCACAACTACAGGCAACAGGGCAGTTGAGTTCACTACTAGACACTTGTGGCTGTTAAAACTTGTGGTGGTGTCTGTCCTCTGCAGGGAGTGCGGTGTCCTCTAGCGTTAATCACAGCACAGAGCTGAGCCTGGCATCCAGGGATTCAAGGGATACAGTGTCACTAATAGAAACACGCTACCCTGCCGCAACAGAGTGCAATAAGAAGTAGCTGGAGGGGAGAAGGGGGCGACTATCAGATGGCAACAATGTTTTCAAGCACGTTAGGCACAGCCAGACATTGGGAGGAACATGGAGAGGCCTACATTTAAACCTGACATGCAGTGCCTGTGGAGAGTGGTCATCCCTGTTCGAGATAGCCTCTGCTTTGACTAAAAACAGAGAAGGCCTCCGGGCCCGAGGAGCAACTTGTATAACAAAGGCCCTATTTCTCCTCATCAGGGTTTGATATGGTTCTTTCATAGTGAAACAACATACTATGCCACAGCAGTTATATCTAAGAACAGTAGCCTTTTATACACCACCTATAATTTAGCAGAAGTAGGGCTAGTCTTTGTTTATGACCGTCACTGACTGAGTCAGCTCTCAGTGTAGGGTGTCCAATCAAAAACACATCTTTTGACCAATGGGATAATCCGTTCAAATGTTATTGGAGTTTTAACCCTTGTATCCTAGGGTGACTAAATCAATGGAGGCCAGAAGAAAAAAAAAGTGGTAATTTTTTTTGCATTGCATCAGCTAGGCTGGATGCTGTGCGAGAATTAAGGCAAACTGACAGGCTCACCGTTGAACTCGTCATCCTTCTTCTTGAATCCAGAGGACATAAAACTAAAGGGGCAAGATAGATATCGAATTTGAGACATGACATGTAGCATTTTAAGACTTTTTGGATATGTTAATGATATGTTCGAGAAAGACCAACTGAAAAATTCAGAACATGAAGAATCATATTTGTCTTGGTAAAATTAATTTTATAACATAAGGAAGCACGTTTTCACCCACTCTGGGAAAAGTGGGTGGACCCCCCACTCAGTGTCTTATGTTTCCACAGAGTGAATCACACATATTTCAATTCCCTCATGATGACCAAGATGAGTGTATAAGCTAGGTTACTTAGTTAGGCTACATTTTAGTCATCATGCCATAGTACTAGCCTAAACCAACACAAAGGCCATCCCCCAGAATGTGTGTAACATTATCTTTTAAGGAATACCTCAGATCAGGCCAAGGTTCAGAGGCAGGTTTACAGAGAATTCAAAGCATGTTAGGAAATGCTACTGTAGTGGAAATATCACTCACAGCACGTTGGAATGCCTAATGCAAATACAGTGTTTGATTACCAGAATATTGGCCAACACCTTTTGTTTGGCATCTTAAGTCTATTAGCTTTAACTTTTTTACTATTATGGATTGGTCAATAGACAAGAAATTGAGACAACCAAGGACATGACATTAGCATGCTATGGGCAGTTTGTAAGAGCAAAAGGACAACCATGTGGCTTGCAAGTAATGGCATGAAGAATATTCTACTGTAAAATGAAACGCATCATTTCAAATAAACAAATATTTTAACAAGGTAAAGGTAGTCTCACCAGCAGTAGCTTACTACCACCACCTTGGATATGTAGGCTATGTTAGCTAGCTATTTACTACATCTCTATGATTTAGCTACCTTAGTGCTTACCTAACGGCAAGTTTGATCAAAACACATTGCCCTATTCGGCATGATCGCTCCAAAAAAGGGCACTCCTATTGGCTAATAAAAACATAAACAGTCTATTTTGAGATTCCAGGTCAGTTAATAATAGATGTACCATGTCTGTTGGCGAGCCACTAACGTTAGCTAGTTACTTGTCCATCATCGGTATTAGGTCAAACAACACGGTAGAAGCACCGCTAGCTGTGACTGGCTTCGAGTTCGCTCGCTTATTTGTTGGGACCACAGTGCAATGGTCGTGTAGCGCGATCTAGCTAGTTAACTCACATTATTAGCTTGTATCAAGGCATTCAGTTATATATTGCGACATATGTGTGTGCAACGACACGACTATATATATGAGGAATTTGAACCATGGAAATGTCTTGCTTCTAACGTAAAAAACAAATAAATTAGATTGGCAAATAATTTTGCTAGCTAGGAGGGCTAGCAATCATTTTGTGATAGACTGAAGACTCACTGAGCGATAGTAGCCAATACCATTGCATTGGCACATAATTTACAATGTTACGAGAATAAACATAAAATAGTTCCATAATTATTGTCGTTGATTTCATCATGAGTACATATAGTTAGAAAATTATGCTGTCAACATTACAGTTTGCACGTCAGCCAAAATAGGCCCTTTGCTTTTGGCACCAAGCTAGCTCGCCAACGTTAGCGATCTGGCTAGCAAGCTGGCCAAAACGTAAGCAGAACGGATACACAACTAGCGAGCTATCGTTAGCGATATGGTCCGGGCCTGTAATTTTGGCTCGGTTTTTAGACGTATAGATGTGACATGACATTATATTGTGGTGTCGGCATGAATTTTACACCTTCATTATTCTCAGAACGTGTTACAGACTGGAGTCAAGTCGGTGTCCTTGCCTCTGAAAAAGACAACTGAAAGGACTGAAAATGGGAAGTCTACACTTACCTAGCTTTACTTTCTACGCCATCTTGGATCCACTTGTCAGCCCATCGCAAAGGATACTGGGATGTAGCTCATCTGAAGGTTGAGGGGATTTGGGTCTTTTTGGTGTAGGTTGGGGTTTGACCATTGTGAACTTCTAACCAAGTCATATACCAGTCTTTATAGCTAGTCATTATACCAGTTTTCATATATTTCCTTAGATAATTGCACAAACCAGTTTCCAGTGTTCTCCTAGCTGAGCACTGTAAATTATATAACAGTATTGCATAAACAAAACATTCTGTGTAGTATTTTGTCCACCTCATATAGGCTACTGTGTGGACAATTTTCAGAAATATTTTGATGTATAGAGGATTTGGATAATTAAAACAATAGAAAGGTACTACATTATTTGTATTTTATGTCTACATAATATCCGATTGCCTTTACTTTTGTATAACTGCTATATTTCTATTTTCATATGGATATAACTACACAGTAAGGTAGAAACTGTCAACATCTTGCATAAGCTCACCAAATAAGTATTGATTTAGTGTCCGCTGTGCGTGGAGTAACATTTACAGTTATCACTAGATGGCTACAGAGGATCCACAACCTATCAAACCAACAACAAAAAGCTGTATCTGTCAGGTTTGCATTTCACAGCTTTTAAATAAGTATTCTTAACTTGATCTGACAACAGTTAAATACAACTCTGTACTAATCCAATTTTCTGTTACAATACTCAACAAAATACTTTCCATTATGCCAGGTGAGAATAGTTTGTTTACATTGCGAAGTAGACATAAAAAAAAGACGTCAAGAACTTACAGCAAATGTTTTAATACAGCAAGTTGCACGCAAATGCTCCAATACTAAATCCCTTATAACGGTTACATGAAAAAGAGAGTTGGAACAGGAAGGAAAACATTTACAGTGTATGCCCCTCTGTGGTCTAGGTTCTAGAACAAAGCACATGCCCAAATTGTGGTAGATAAAATTGGGACACCACTCTAAACAGTGTAATTTGTATTCCATCGGTGGGACGAGAGATAGTAACAACATATGGCCTTAAGACTTGTTCATTGTAAATGCTTCAACTTTGCTGACCATAAGAAACAAAAGGGAACTAGGTGTGATGTGGTATTTGATATTCCAAAAATTGGGGTGGTTTACATTGGAATAACGGTTCATTCATCAATTCAGAAAAACTCAAAAGTAAAGGAAAAAAAACAAGAAAACAAAGCACTCGGTCCTCATCACTGCAGGTTGTGGATCATCTCCTCTTTGGCGATGAGATGTGTGGTTTTGTTGACCAGGGACATGAGGGAGTTCAGTTTGTGGGACCAGTCATTGAGCAGGTCGTTGGGGTCCTTCGGTCTCTGGAAGTTGATGATGCCGGCTAGCCTGTCCACCTTGGCGTAGATGGTTTTGTTCACCACCAGGTTGGAGAGGAACTCCTCAGACTCCTGCAAGAGATGTTAGAGATGTTAGAACCTGTGTCTTCAAAGACCATCAATAACTAATCACACATTTCATTTAGGGTACTATAGTACTTCTATAGATCACTCCAAAATATCTGTTTTTAACACTTCAAAATCAAGTTGAGAATATGGATTGAGCTCAACTGTAGACCACTTTTAAAGGTAGACTCAGCGAAAATTACGTTGCCACAAGGAGCACCGCAGATATTGCAATGAGCGAGATGCAAGACTTCGCTCTCACAGTCACACACACTATCTGTGCATGTGCACAGGTTCGCTTCACGCAGTTACAGCGTGGTAGCAACGGGACCAAAACAGTATTATTATTATTATTATTATTAGTGGAGAAGTTTAGCCTTGCACTTCAACGCTCTTAGTTATTGCGGAAATTGACACACTATGCTGTTTACTTTGTCCATTACGTCATATCTCTGAGTCTACCTTTGATTTTACCTTTAATGTATGAAAATGTCTATTATTTTGTATTTTTTAGGATCCCCATTACCTACTGCTAAAGCAGCAGCTACTCTTCCTGGGGTCCAGACAAAACATAAAACATGACATAATACATAACATTAGTAGACAAGTACAGCATAGGGACAGAACTACATACAATAAAAATACACGCTTTCATCCATTCCTTTGCTCTACTGTTACAATTGCTTTGTCTAAGCAGGTTCTGACATCCTAATCTCACAGCATCAGTTGTTCTGTAAACACCAGAGAGAATCTCACATCAGGAGCCATCAGTGTCCTTGGTTCTTCCGTAAGCATTTTGTTGGACGGTGTATCCCGTACATACGACTAACAAAACATGAAACTTGACGTCAATACTATGCATAATCATGTGATTCATAGATGCTATTGAATGCAAGTGCAACACACAAAAACGGAAATGCAACAATCATATGGAGTTTCACCGAAGTCGTTAACTCCTGTTCAGTTCCCCTGGCTTGAACAGAGCCACATCAAATCATATGGAGCTGTACCGAAGTTTCAACCTTATTTTGGAGGGAACACTATCCCTTTAAGGCTGCATTCATTAGGGTTGAGGAACAGTAAGAATTCCATTCCCTGCCAAAAATTTAACAGATGTAAAGAGTAGATTGGGGGTGCTTACATCGATGGAGAGGTCCAGGAGTCCAGCCATCCTCTTCATTGTGATCCTTGTGTAATATTTGGCCATAATTCTTATATTCTGAGGAGAGATTAAGAAAAACACAAAAATAAGCAACATAACATAGTTGGATTCAAAAATACCAATTATGTGAAATTATTCTAGATGTGAAAGGGACGTTTCCAGATCATTTTCAGCAACCATGTTCCATCGAAAGACAGCTTTGTGATCCCACCAGACCCTTTGCTAAAATGAACTATCCCACTAAAGTAAATCTGTGATATTCTATCTATAGATGAAAGCAGTTCCATAAATGACTTACGTGCTCCACCACTCTATTCTTGAGGTCCTTCCACCTCTTCTCGCCCTCCTCTGAACAGTTGAATACGTCGGTGGCCGGGCTGTCGGGGGAGCCCTCCCTCAGCTCCTTCCCATAATCCTCCACCAGGGAGGCCCAACGCATCAGCTCCATGGTGGTGAACTGCTTCAGGAGGTCCCTGGAGGGAGAGGTAAGAGAGAAACCATGATGAGAGATTAACCACAGCACGGCAACTGGTGCCACCCCACAATTATATGTAGTTGAGGCATCAGAGTTTAGCCTAGGTTTCACCGTACCACAATTGTCAAGCATATGCAGTTGGGAGCTTAGTAGGTTTCACCATTGGGAATTGGCTAGGTTATATGGTACCTTGGTGAATATATAGTTAATTACTGTGTTACAGAATTGGATGATGTGCTAGGGTGATGAGGAATATTGTGAAACAGTATTGAATACTAAGATTTTTACTAATTAATCATCTCGAGGTTACATTCTTCTGATGAGGAATATTTTGGCATTGCTGATGAGAAATAACGTGTTATACCATGGAAGATTTTAAGGAATTAACCATCGACGCTAGATTACATTCTTGGTATTTGAGGGGAGAAATGAAAGCACATGACTATAATGTGATTGAATGTCTTACTTGTATTTGGGGATTTCTTCCAATTTCTTGTCTTCGTTGATTCTGTGCACCAGGTCGGACTGCTCATTGTCATAGGGAGCCAGTATCACGTACAGCACAACACTTTTCAGGGCCTGGAACAGGAAAGAACATTAGAGTTATATTGTTACGTATTTTAAATGTAAAATCTGTAACGTCTTAGTCCCCTGTGAAGGCAGACCCAATCTTAGTTCCATTTACGCCAATCAGTGTGTAGTACACTCGCTAAGACCCTCCCACCAGCTCCTGCTGCCAGAGCAATATTTTTCCAGAAACAAAATCTACAGCTTGTGCCGTTAAAAGGCATCAAATCATATCAAAAGACTATCATCCTGAAGCCTAAAACAGTCTTCTGAGACCAGTGTTTACCTGCTGCCATTTGGAGCCATCCTCCAGAATGCAGGGGGTATCGTAGATGGCACGGTAGTGTTTGCAGATGGACAAGTAAGATCCCTCGTGCTGGTCTACTTGGATCATCAGATTGTAATACTTCAGCTTAGACTCCTAAGGAAAAATAATGACGTAAATGGTTAATAATATTGCAGCTTGGTTCTTAACTGCTATGATTGTTCATCGGGACCAACGTAGACAGCCAAAACAAACAGTAATTTTTTCGAAATAGCCGAAAAGAAAATCAGATTTCAATATTTTGTCAGGAAACGACAGTGAACGTTCTGATTGGAACATTAAATGTTTAGGTAGTTCCTCCTCCCCAATAGACAAAAACATGGTTGCATCCCAAATGGCACCCTATTCCCTACATAGCATACCCAGAGCCCTATGGGCCCTTGTGAAAAGCAGTGCACTATATAGGGAATAGGGTGCCATTTGGGAGGGAGCCCATATCATAACACCCAGCCTGAATAAACTCTTCGGCTTTGCTTGCTTCTCTCACCTCAGTGCCGTCCTCTGTAAAGAACTTGGTGTTGATCTTCTTGCTGATGATCTGGGTGCGGATGTAGTCCTTGACGGCGATGCACAGCCTCATTTGCTCCAGGATGAACTCCACCTTCTCTTTCTTCTCCATGGAGCCGTAAGTCTCCACCTGTAGGGTGAAAGAGTGCATGTTGTCAGAGGCAGAATGTTATACCCTAGCCCTGGGTCGTGTTCATTAGGGCATGTCGTAGCAAAACGTTACTCATTCGGCAAGTTCAGATAATACCACTCCATTTTGTGCCTACTGAACACGGCCCAGCTGTGCTACATCACAGCCTGGACTGGGAGAAGAATGGTTTGTGAACAACTGTTGTAGTGGTTCTGCCATCAATAAGGACATACTGATGAAGGGCGTAACACTTCACAGACACCAGATTTTATTTAGAATAATTATGGTGTCTCAGACAACTTTCACTGAAATGATTAAAGGGAAATGTCACCAACACCACCCCAACATCAACCTATGTGAAAATGGTGCGTTTCTATGTTTTGTAGTAGGAAGATAAGTGTTTCCAATGACATCATCCACCAATTAGTAGGCAATGTCTACTCATAATTGTTTCAAATCACACGATGCACACCGATGATGTCATTGGAAGCACTTATCTTCTATCTTTTTTACTACAAAACATAGAAACATACCATTTTCACATACAGTTGAAGTCGGAAGTTTACATACACCTTAGCCAAATACAGTTAAACTCAGTTTTTCACAATTCCTGACATTTAATCCTAGTAAAAATTCCCTGTCTTAGGTCAGGTAGGATCACCACTTTATTTTAAGAATGTGAAATGTCAGAATAATAGGAGAGAGAATTATTTCTTTCAGCTTTTATTTCTTTCATCACATTCCCAGTGGGTCAGAAGTTTACATACACTCAATTAGTATTTGGTAGGATTGCCTTTAAATTGTTTAACCTGGTGAAACGTTTCGGGTAGCCTTCCACAAGCTTCCCACAATAAGTTGGGTGAATTTTGTCCCATTCCTCCTGACACAGCTGGTGTAACTGAGTCAGGTTTGTAGGCCTCCTTGCTCGCACACGCTTTTTCAGTTCTGCCCACAAATGTTCTATATGATTGAGGTCAGGGCTTTGTGATGGCCACTCCAATACCTTGACTTTGTTGTCCTTCAGCCATTTTGCCACAACTTTGGAAGTATGCTTGGGGTCATTGTCCATTTGGAAGACCCATTTGCGACCAAGCTTTAACTTCCTGACTGATGTCTTGAGATGTTGCTTCAATATATCCACATAATTTTCCTTCCTCATGATGCCATCTATTTTGTGAAGTGTACCAGTCCCTCCTGCAGCAAAGCACCCCCACAGCATTATGCTGCCACCCCCGTGCTTCACGGTTGGGATGGTGTTCTTCGGCTTGCAAGCAACCCCCTTTCTCCTCCAAACATAACGATGGTCATTATAGCCAAACAGTTCTATTTTAGTTTAATCAGACCAGAGGACATTTCTCCAAAAAGTACGATCTTTGTCCCCATGTACCGTTGCAAACAGTAGTCTGGCTTTTTTATGGCGGTTTTGGAGCAGTGGTTTCTTCCTTGCTGAGCAGCCTTTCAGGTTATGTCGATATAGGACTTGTTTTACTGTGGATATAGATACTTTTGTACCTGTTTCCTCCAGCATCTTCACAAGGTCCTTTGCTGTTGTTCTGGGATTGATTTGCACCAAAGTACGTTAGTCTCTAGGAGACAGAACGCGTCTCCTTCCTGAGCGGTATGACGGCTGCGTGGTCCCATGGAGTTTATACTTGCGTACTATTTTTTGTACAGATGAACGTGGTACCTTCAGGCGTTTGGAAATTGCTCCCAAGGATGAACCAGACTTGTGGAGGTCTACAATTTTCTTTCTGAAGTCTTGGCTGATTTCTTTTGATTTTCACATGATGTCAAGCAAAGAGGCACTGAGTTTAAGGTAGGCCTTGAAATACATCCACAGGTACACCTCCAATTGACTCAAATGATGTCAATTAGCCCATCAGAAGCTTCTAAAGCCATGATATCATTTTCTGGAATTTTCCAAGCTGTTTAAAGGCACCGTCAACTTAGTGTATGTAAACTTCTGACCCACTGGAATTGTGATACAGTGAATTATATGTGAAATAATCTGTCTGTAAACAATTGTTGGAAAAATTACTTGTGTCATGTACAAAGTAGATGTCCTAACCGACTTGCCAAAACTATAGTTTGTTAACAATAAAGAAATGTGTGGAGTGGTTGAAAAAACTAGTTTTAATGACTCCAACCTAAGTGTATGTAAACTTCCGTCTTCAACTGTATGTTGATGTTGGGGTGGTGCTGGAGATGATTAATATGAAGTTGAATTATTTTTTTTTTATATCCTTTTATTTGATGTCAAGGGGATTTGGCCGCCAGTTTGAGTTCTGCACTTGTGCCTAACGATTCAGTCCAGTAAGTAAAAAAGCTTAATGTAACATGGATGGTTGAAACCGCTTACCTCCAGTCTATAAGAAATTGTGAAAGCTGCCAAGGAATGCCAGCGAAAGCCCTATAACCCTTACCTGCAGCTCTTGGAGGATTGCTGCGGCCTCTTTGACCTCGCCATGCTGCTCCTTGATGTTTGCCAATGTTTTGGTCAGCCTGGCCCGCTCAATCTCTACATAGATCTGAGTGAGGGAAACAAAGCCATTAACGCATTTGAATTGCATGGAGACATGACTTACGCCCACAAGAGTACAACAAATGTTTTAGGCTATCTGAATATGCATGATTGGTGGTATCATCTTACTGTCATTTTAGGATGATCCAAGTAAGGCTAATCAGAGAAAGTTCATGACACCATGTACCTTGCCAGCGGTCACTGTGCGTAGTGTGTCAATGAGTCTCAGCTTAATGGTCAGGTCTGTCACGGTATCTACGTACTTGTAACATTCTTGCACCATCTTAGCAACAGCCTGAGTAGAGAGAAACAAAGCAAAAGAGAAGGTTCTATATCGAAAGATCTAACATCAGTCAACACTTTACTGAAGAAAACTTTGTTTTGATGGCAAAACACCTTAACCTACTGATGCACACCTGGGGTGTGTTCACGATAAACCAAACAGAATGAAACGGGACCTACATTAATTTGTCCAGTAGAAACTTTTATTGCGTTGCACTAATGAATACACCCCTGCCTCAATGTTTTCCCTTCCCTTAGTATCCATTCAAAGAAGAAGCCCCAAGTCTCACCCCTTTGAGCTGACTCCTCCTTTTAGAGAGCAGCATGATGTTTTCATTCAGGGCGTCCATGTCCTTCGCTTCATAGCACATCTGCACAATGGCCACCAGGATTCTGGAGGTTGACACCATGTCAGAAGCCTGTGTGGATGGATAAAAAGACGACAATGTTACTCCCAAAGATAGCTATGTGATTAGTCAGAGGAGTATGATCATCGTTTAATCTAAATGAGTGTGATGTTTAATTAGAAATTAATGAATGAATGAATTCACGCTCACCGTTCTTGTTTGCTTCTCCAGCGACAAGAGGCTTTCAACGGCCTCCTGCAGCCTACCTTCCTAGAAGAGCAGAGGAGAGACATCTTACAGTCAGGACAAATGACAGACAATTCTTACAAAGATCAATTTAATGACCACACATGATGAAATTGCGAGATGGATGACCAAAAATACTATTGAAAACTGTATCATCCATAATGTCATTGATGATCAGTCTGGTTTGGGAAAGCCAAAGATGTCAACAACACATTTCTGTCAGCTTTGACGATTCAAACTTCACTAGCTAGCTAGCTATAACGTTAGCATATTTCTAACTAAAGTAAAGGGGTCTTCGAAAAACAATAACTGTGGTACCTACGTTAGCTAACTAGAGTAGTTGGTTGATAGTCTAAAATCCGACTAACAAGACCAAACAGCTAGCTAGCATAACACAACACCAAGAGCGAAGCTACTGTACTACAGTCTGTAGCCTAGGTAGCTAGAGACGCTACCTGAAGAAAAAAATAACAGTTGCCACATAACTAACTAATCTAGATGTATACCTTACACGTAAACCGACTCAATATTTGTGATACTTTGTTATAATACAGTCGCAATGTTGCCTATTATTACAAACAGCACTTTATTTGCTAACAAGTTTCCGTTAGCTAGCTAGCGATTTTGCTAACATTCGTGTTGATGCACCATGACTCAGCCAGCGCTGGCCTCATTCATGCTCAACTTACTTTTGCCATTTTGGCACACTCCGGTAGACGTGTATCTACAGTTGAACTGTAGTCAACCTCCATCTTCACAAGCTTGCCATCTGATCTTTCTGATCGCTCCACCTCTGCAGACATGTTTTCCGACATCGTAAATTGAATACTACGGCGAATTTACAAGTGAAATGTCTGCTAAGTGCTAATTGCTGATAGCCCGCTGCTGTTGTGTCAAAACTACAGGAAGTGAAGGAAAACCGGCCAATCACAATGAACTGCAAAGGCCACCTAAGCTGCCAGAAGGACCCAGAGAAGGACCCTAAAACATATTAATTATTTGTGTCAGGCGTTTTGACAGTCAAACTTTAGTTATTCACACAGCATCCCTCGCTCTCAATTTAACCTTTCCAGCTGTCCTCACTGATATTGTTTAATATTTTTTCCATTAATAGGTTGTTGATGGGGGAAAACTGTACTCAGAGTGACACGTTATAATTTCCAGAATTATTTTCTAGGTTATTCTGGTATCTTTTTTTAAGGATTAAAATAGTAGGCCACGAACAAAAAGACCCCTGTCTCTGTGAAGGAGGTGTGTTAAGTAAAGTGAATGTAAACCCAAATATGTTACAAATTGTCTAATTGACGATGATGATGATGATGATGATGATGATGATGATGATGATGATGTAGTCTGGAGGCCATCCTTCCAAATCTCATCTCATTGACTCAACCATCAAAGTTTCAAGACAGTTGTGCTCTATTGGTAATAGGGTTCCATTTCAGACACAGACAGTCCTGTTTTAAAAAACAATGAGGGAGAGATAGTGAGGAATGTGTTTTCTTTGCAAATGGCTTAAATCCAGGCTCTGTCGTAGCCGGCCGCGACCGGGAGACCCATGGGGCGGCGCACAATTGGCCCAGCGTCGTCCAGGGTAGGGGAGGGAATGGCCGGCAGGGATGTAGCTCAGTTGGTAGAGCATGGTGTTTGCAACGCCAGGGTTGTGGGTTCGATTCCCACGAGGGAATCGAACCCACAAAAATATAAAATTATAATGTATGCACTCACTAATTGTAAGTCGCTCTGGATAAGAGCGTCTGCTAAATGACAAAAATGTAAATGGAATGAGAACATTTCCCCACCTACCCAGGGAAAACCTCTCTATGCACTTTGAGATTATTCAGTATAATGAAAAGTGGTTTACAAATGTCATGAATTATTATTATTATTATTATTATTATTATTTTTATTATTATTATTATTATTAAACCAACTGGATAGAGAACCATGCCTCAGGAAGCCTATCATATTGAGGTACGATTCTGAAAAATACTGCCCACTTTCACACTATTGACACAATGTTGTGAATAATTCACACTAAATTCATATATTCATTCAGTTTCTTTCCTGAGCTTGAAATGTGAACATCACTTATAGTGCCTTCAGTAACTACTCATACCCCTTGACTTATTCCACATTTTGTTGTGTTACAGCCTGAATTCAAAATTGATTAAATATATTTTTTAATTCACCCAATACCCCATAATCACAAAATGAAAACATGTACAAGCTTCCTTTTTTTCACTCTGTCATTTAGGTTAGTATTGTATAGTAACTACAATATTGTTGATCCATCCTCAGTTTTCTCCTATCACAGCCATTCAACTCTGTAACTGTTTTAAAGTCACCATTGGCTCATGGTGAAATCCCTGAGCGGTTTCCTTCCTCTCCGGCAACTGAGTTAGGAAGGACGCCTGTATCTTTGTAGTGACTGGGTGTATTGATACACCATCCAAAGGGTAATTAATAACTTCACCATGCTCAAAGAGATGTTCAATGTCTGCTTTTTTATTTTTTCCCATCTACCAATAGGTGCCCTTCTTTGCGAGGCATTGGAAAACCTCCCTGGTCTTTGTGGTTGAATCTGTGTTTGAAATTCACTGCTCAACTGAGGGACCTTACAGATAATTGTGGTGTGAGGTTCAGAGATGAGGTAATCATTCAAAAATAATGTTAAACACTATTATTGCACACAGAGTGAGTCCATGCAATTTATTATGTGACTTGCTCGTTCCACCATTGGGGTGCCAGGACAGAGAAAATCTTTGACTGGGCTGAGCGGGAGCTGACCCCCATAGGGGTGGGAGGGCCAAGAGACCAGAGGTGACAGAATGGATTGCTCGGGTTGAGGTGTAGGGTTTGAGCATAGCCTGAAAGTAGGGAGGGGCAGTTCCCCTTGCTGCTCCGTAGGCAAGCAAAGGGGTCTTAAAGGGGATGCAAGCTTCTACTGGAAGCCAGTGGAGTGTGCGGAGGAGCGGGGTGACATGGGAGAACTTGGGAAGGTTGAACACCAGGCGAGCTGGATAAGTTGCAGGGGTTTGATGGTAAAAGTGGGGAGCCCAGCCAACAGAGAGTTGCAGTAGTCCAGACGGGAGATGATAAATGCATGGATTAGGACCTTGGATTTGAATGGTGAACATAGAATGTAGCAGTATGTTGCTGCTGACACATAGGCTGAAACAATGAATGAAGGGGTATTGACTCCAGTTTACCAGCAGATGTCACTAGGACATGACTGTTCATTATTTGGTTTCATTCACACAGTTCATTGCTTTGAAAGATTTCCCTCTGACATATATTCAACTCATGTAGGTCAATGATTTTCCTGCACCGAGGAGAGGCTGCCCCTAAGCGCTGGCCTAGGATCAGATTTCCCCAACACAGTCTAAACCTCAACAGCTTGAACATTAAACATGGCCTGTATCAGGTCAGAGAGGAGACCAAGTATGAAATAATGAAAATAATAATGAAAATATTGTCTGAATAAAACAGGGCTGGAGAGGCATCCAAATATTTGCAGGATCCAAAAGCACTCATTCAAGTAATGTAGGGCAAATATCAACAGTACCGATCAAGCCTCCATCGATAACAACCTTGTCATCTTAATGATGGAGTTGTGTCTCCAATAAACTGCTTGAGAATTCATTTGATTACTTTTATAAGCATAGAGGTTTAAAGTTATATGGAGAACGAGAAATCCATTCTGAGTGTGACCATGCAAATCATAATGAGGACATTTGTACTGTATCATCCTGAATCCACCCTTTGTTACCCTGTACTGAAATGACCTGAGATCCATTGACAGACTGGAGATGAAACCACATCCAGCACTCTCATCAAACACACGGCTGAGAGCTTGAGTCCGACCCATGCCCATTGTCCACTGCTGAAAAGTGGGCCACAGGTATTGCGTAACATGACTTAATTTGAGGATGTTCTGAGCTGGAGCTTTATGTAGCCATGGTCCTATATACAGGGCTATTGTGTGCGTTGAGACGGTCATATATCTAACATAGAGCCTAATCCCCTTTCTAATCAAAAACAGATGTTATTCAAATGTTGGAGTTACATCATTATTGTAATGTTGGTCAAACTACAGACTAGATCACATGAAAAGCTATTGGATGTGTCCAAAATGGCATCCTATCCCCTGTATAGTGAATTACTTTTGACCAGGGCCCATAGGGAATTGGGTGTCATTTGAGATGCAGCCATTGTTCTTGTCCATTGAACCAAATTGGCACAAAGACCTATAGACATTGGACCTGGGAATAAAGTCCTAAAAGATTAAACCATATAACCAAGTCATATTTCCTGACACATGCAACTGGTTCATTTATTCCACTTCTAATTGCTTGATCAGTTTGATATTTTGTTGGAAAATAGCCTATAAAATGCATACTTTTGATCTGTTTTATTATTATTGGTAATTCTGTCACCATAGCTTGTTGGAGAATAGCCTTTAGGCTAAGTACATTATTTGTATCTGTTATTATTATTTATTTATTTCCAATTAGACCTTGGTTTCTAAGAAATGCATGTTGTCAGAATTTCTTTTTTTTTGTAGGCCTACATCTCTGTCATAAGGCCTATAACTAGTCTGCGCTCCAGCAGGTATATCTCACTGGTCATTCCCAAAGCCAACACCTCCTTTGGCCGCCATTCCTTCCAGTTCTCTGCTGCCAATGACTGGAACGAATTGCAAAAATCTCTGAAGCTGGAGACTCTTATCTCCCTCAATAACTTTAAGCATCAGTTGTCAGAGCACCTTACCGATCACTGCACCTGTACACAGCCCATCTGAAATTAGCCCACCCAACTACCTCATCCCTATATTGTTATTTATTTTGCTCTTTTGCACCCCAGTATCTCTATTTGCACATAATCTCTTGCACATCTAGCATTCCAGTGTTAATACTATTGTAATTATTCTGCACTATAGCCTATTTATTGCCTTACCTCCATAACTTGCTACATTTGCACACACTGTATATATATTTTCTGTTGTATTTTTGACTTTATGTTTTTTTACCCCATATGTAACTCTGTGTTGTTTTTATTGCACTGCTTTGCTTTATCTTGGCCAGGTCGCAGTTGTAAATGAGAACCTGTTCTCAACTGGTTTACCTGGTTAAATAAAGGTGAAAAAAAATTTAAAATAAAAAAAAAATTATAATAACACTGTTATGGCCAAGTCAGGCCAAAGAGCCATGAACTAGCAGTCTATGGATTATGGACACAGAGTCATCAAAAACCGTTATTTAGGCCTAGGTAAAATAACAGACTACTCAGGCTGCATAGTCGAGTCATGTAGCCTAGTCTTTTGACGGGGTTTCATGCACTTTCTAGGGAAGATAATAGTTCACGCTTGAATAGAACCCAAGACAATGCAAGGGAGAGTGAACTCTAATGTGCTTGCTTTCGCGCTCCTTGTTTCCTGCCCGCGTGGTTTGTGCTGGCTGCATTTTTCCGTGGCAGCAACAAAGTAGCTCGTCGTCGCACTGAGTTAGAAACGATAGTCAAAGGAGGAGCTCGTAGCATTTGCTTGAATTTTTTCACTTCCTAAGATAGGACACCGCAACATAAAGCTAGGCCGATGTAAAGAAGACTCGTATGTGTAGGAACACAGAAGAGTGAGGAAGAGCACATTTTAGCCTAGTAGCCTACGCAAGGACGGACCTGACCCTCGCTTTTTTAGATAAACCTCGATTTTATTGTTTGCTATGGTTTGAGAAAGCTGCAGTTTAAACAATTTGACTGTTTTGATACCGCCCACTTTTGAAAGCAACATCTGCTTGGCAGATTTTCAATCGAATCACATGTATTTCGCTGAGGGCATATCCTAGTAAGGTACAGTTGTATGCTTTTTTTTTTTTACCCACGTCCTGTCCGGAATAAAAATAGGAGAGGATAGTTTTTTTAACGCTGGCCGTGAGAAATTCCTAGTGAAGATTCCATTCGTTCCGATGAGACAAGACAACTCACGGTGGTCATCTGTTTTCAAGGCAATCCACATGCATTGCCAAATTCAGCGTTTTTATTAGCTAAAGCTTTGGTGGTCATAACTTGTTAGACAGGTTACATTGTAAAAAAAGAAGAGACTTATTAAAGAAGATGTTGCTCAAGGAATACAGGATATGCATGCCGCTGACTGTTGAGGAGGTAATACGAACAATTCTGTAACATTGTAGCATGTAGTTATCTATCATTGCCATTGTTTGATGATGTTTCATATTTATTTTGACTTAAAAAATGAGATATTGTCAAACAACATGCAACTTGACTGTCAGCTAACTTTCTTGTGCGAGAAGAGGAACATATAGGAAGGGCGGGGTGGAGGTAACATTTTATAAATATATATGTTTTTTCTTACAGTATTCTGTAACATTGTAGCATGTAGTTATCTATCATTGCCATTGTTTGATGATGTTTCATATTTATTTTGACTTAAAAAATGAGATATTGTCAAACAACATGCAACTTGACTGTCAGCTAACTTTCTTGTGTGAGAAGAGGAACATATAGGAAAGGCGGGGTGGAGGTAACATTTTATAAATATATATGTTTTTTCTTACAGTAAGCCTGCCTAACCTTTCCACCCATAGCCTCTATTGTCAGTCTATTTGAAAGTAAATGCCATGTCCATATGTAATAGGTGCCATGTGTGATGAACACACACACACACACCAGATCTGCTTATTAGACTACACCTGAGAAAAACGATAGACTGTAAGTAAGTTAATCACTTATAATCTGCGATTAACATATAAACACCCACTTATGTTTTCAGCAAGCTAAAGGTAATTGACTCAAGCTTGATATTTAAATAGTATATGAGTCTAGAGGAGGTCAGTAGGCTACTGTTATTTCTCAATGGCTTTGATACTGTACCACCAGATGGGGCTGTTGTAACTACCGTTTATAGCGTATAGCCTAGTAGAGTATGGTGAATTAAAATCAATAAATCAATAATGATGACACTGTAATATTGCACCATAACCATAATCGAATAGGTCACTCTTATGAACATTCTTAATAATAGGTTGCTATAATTTGTGGACTACATTGTAGGCCTAATGCTGTTTTATGTTGCTCTAGCATAATTCTGCTCCTCCTCGAGCACTGTTGGGTGCACAATGCACATCTTTATGCAAAGGAATGAGCAGCACCTCCCCTAAGAATCTGTTTAGTTACACTTCATTCTCAGTTAGTCATCTCTGCATGCTTGTAGGTCTCTGTGAAAAGGGGGAATCTTTCTTCTCTGATCAGTCAATGTGTCAGGCTGTCCTCCATCTCACACTGTTGCCTTGATAATATAGTTCTAGGCCTGCATAGCTGTCACGCTCGTGATGTCTTCAATGTCAATTGTTGTCACTCATGTTGATTGCATTTCTACATTCCTCCTGCCTTTGTCCGTGCCACATTGTCCATTAGAAATGCATGAGTGTTGATCGGTTTTCTTAGAACACTGCTATTCCAGAAATTCTAATGTGTCTATAGGCCTATTTATTGCCAATGTCACAGTCATGCCTTTTTAATTCTACACAACACAAGCCTCCGGTCTTCTTAGAATTACAACCCAATGGAACTCAGGCCTCATTTAAAACCTTTACTTTCCATAAACTCCCTCAACATTTAATAACGAGTGTCAGCCAAAACACTTTATGTGGTATCAGCAGTGTCATAACAGAAGGACAGGTTCATAGGTTCATTGACTGAGGGCTCAGTTTCTCTGTTTGGCATTAAGCAACACTTTGTCTTCCAGCGTGGGTTCAAATCAGCACCCAGTCAGTCATTTCAACAGTCACTTTGACCTAGAGGATGGTCAAAGTGAAGACAGTGACTGAATCGTTTTTTCGTTGTGAGTCTGGGAAGAGATTAAAATGATACATTTGTGTGTTTTCTCTTCAATGATCTATTTATCACTCAGACACTAATAGCTTGCTGACTAACATGCAAAATAGCGTCACTGTAGGCACTCAAGGCATGAAGGCGTTGCTATGGAACAGCACTACCGTAAGATGTAAGGAAGTCACATATTTTTAAAAATTGCTTCTGAACTTTGTGTGTGTGACTCAACTAACCTGTAGTGTACTATGGTATGTAAGGGCAGAGAGAATATAAAGAGAGCGCTATCTTTGTCTCTTGAAGTGTCCTTGTCATAGAGTCAACACATGTGAAGGAGTCATTGGAAGGGCACATAACGTTATCAACCATGACAGTTGCCACCCAATGTCACTACCATTCAGTTCTCACCTTGACTTGTCATCGAGAAGATTGCTTTCTTTCCTTCTCTCATTCAATCACATTGCGCTTATCATGACTGTGTGCGTTGAGTTGGGAGTCGTCCATGTCTCTGATAACATGAATGGCTGCTTCCTGACCGGGGGAGGGGTGTATTCGCTTGGGGAGGAAGTGTCCTCAGACCAGATATCTTCTCTGGCCAAGTCTGTTTTGTCTGAAAACCCCAGGGCCACTGGCTTAATGAAGTGTGTGTGTGTGTGGTAATGGGGACATACGAGGTCACCCCTCTCTTTGCATTGTCTCTTTCTGGGAAGTGATTGGCCTGGCTCCGGCCTCTAGTGACATGTTACCTCAGCATAGTGCAGTAGTGTAGATGGTGATACTAGAAATGTGTCAGTTTATTATTGTGGAATTTTACACCTTGTTTTTACAGCATGTTTCTATTCACGAAAGCATGTACGTTCATGTGTTACTACTGTGGGTTGTTTGGATAACGTATAAGAAAAGTTCTGTGAACCCCAACTCCTATCATATCCTCCACTGTCTATCTTCACTTGACAAAGTCACCTAGTTCCACCCACACCAATCAGATCCTGTCATCCTTAGGCACATATCTTAGATCAGCTTACCCACCCCAAATCCTAACCTTAACCATTAGGGAGGAAATGCAAAATTGACCTTGGCTCAGATTCTAGGCCATTAACGTCATGCTATGCCATTTCCCATAGTCATTTATCAGGCACCACGCCTGCTTATTCCATTCAGAGGATGGAACAGTGATTCATTTCAGAGGACACAGACAGGCTAATGAACTATCTCTCAAGATGTCACTCCTCCCATCTAGTTCCTACAGATCTGTTGGCATTGAAAAAGGTGATGATTCATCATTCTTACCTAGGGCAACAGTCATTTAGCAGACGCTCTTATCCAGAGCGACTTACAGAAGCAATTAGGGTTAAGTGCCTTGCTCAAGGGCACATCGACAGATTTTTCACCTAGTCGGCTCGGGGATTAGAACCAGCAACCTTTCGGTTACTGACACAACGCTCTTAACCACTAAGCCACCTGCCGCCCAATACTCAATACTTACTAATGTTGCAGATATGTGATACTAATGGGTGTATGACCTTAGGCATTTAGGAAAAATTCACTATAAGGTGTCTCTAAGAGCTTATCCAGGATTAGTTTACTCCAACCCGGTAATGGTAACTTTAATCATCAGGAAATAAGATTAAATGACCTCAGAGCAGTGTTTAGGGCCAATTGCCACCTACACCAGAAACCTTAAACAGTGATTCAGGATCATGGACATCCTTAGAAAGACATGTTATGCATCCCAAATGGCACCCTATTCCTTATATATAGTGCACTACTTTTGACCAGAGCCCTATGGGTATAGGGAATAGGGTGCCATTTGTGATGCATCCACAGTGATTCATTCAAACACACCTTGTGACCTCATAGCAGCCTGTTTCCTTTCCTGTTGTGAAGGTTTTAAAATAGCTGAGATGCAGTTTTCTCTATCCCTTTCGAATATATATAATTAAATTAGTATTTGCCGTGCTTGAAATTTCTCTGCTTTCCAGCTTCGGCAATAACTGGAGGGATTATAGCGCTGGTCTGACGTAAAAGTTTATAATCCTCACTAATGCTAATGTTGTGGATGGTATTAATTGCAAAAAATAGAATCCAATTCCTTTTTCTCGTTTTGGGACATAAGCTCTTATTCAGGACCATCTGTGTGAGTAGATGTGAATAAAGCCCAAAGGTGCAACAACTGTCTATTTTTACCCCCTTTATCACCGAGCCATCTCACTCTCTGGCAGAGAAGGGGATTTGAGGTAGTGGAGAATATGTGTTTAATTTTAATATGGATGGCTGCTAGCCATCACAGGGAATGTACTCTATAGAAGTGGATCATAGAAGCTCATTCGTTTTCGTGTATGTTATGTTAGTTGATGAAGGATGATGTGATATTCCCAAAACATTGATGTAGAAAGCATCTGTGCCTATCAAAAGTCAATTAGCAAAGTTAATTGTAACGTTGATGAAATTCTCTTGTGACCCTTTGAGAGGTCCTCTATCTTTCTGCTTTAGTGGCACGCACGCACACACACACACACACACACACACAATCACTCACTACGTCAGTGTTGTGGGTAGGGCTGTGTGATCAACCATCATCCATGTGTGTTAGCTTGTCTTCTGACGATTTATCATTAGCAGTAATTTATGCAAAGTGATTTACAGTTCACACATTCAGTAAATATGTAGCCAATGTGGGAATCAAACCTCATAACTGGTGTTGCTAGCACTATGGTCCAACCATCAGGGCCAACAGAACCAATAAATTCCCGCTACGGTATGGCCTAATGAACATGACCCTGGCTTCATTTGAACTAACATCCCCTGAAATTAGCAGGGGGATTTCAGCTGGCTCTCATTCGGTGTGTCAAACGCTGCTCTCCGTGCCCCATCTGCTGTCTACGTTGAGTTAATCAGCCGCTCCTTTATCTTCCGTCTGAATTGGGATTTAGCCTCCCTCTCGGCAAGCTGCTGCTTTTGCCTGATTGCTGTCTTGTTCCAGCCTGGCATAGAATACTACTCCCCTGGGCATTGCCAATCAGCCCTGTGCTGATAACTAGCCACCACAGTTGTAGTAATGTGAAACAGGTGTTATGCGTTCCATTGGTGCAATGTTACTGAACATTACAAATTAAAAAGGAGTGTATTCTAGGCATACAGTATTTTTATACAGTTACCTCAAGGGACTACTTTCTCCAACGAGGCCCATGGGGTTTTTAATGGCTGGAAAGTAGTTCCGTGGCCTCAAGTTGCCTCATCATGATGCGTCTCCCTCCTCCCTCCACATCAAGTTTCTGTAAAGACTTTGTTAAACTTCCTTTAAAGGCTCTTTATCTCGATGGCTTGTCATTGTTAGGTCCCCCAGCCTGTTTCCATGACGGCGGGAGTTAATTTAATAATAATTATAGAAACAGACATAAGAGAGAGAGAGAGTGACATAGATAAGGAGACAATGGCAGACAGACAGAGAGAGACAGCGAGAGGCAACAAGAGGCAGACAGAGAGAGAGAGGATCATATTGAAATGGAAGTCAGTCTCTTTCATGGCTGTCGTCAGTTTACGGCACAAACTTGAAAAAGACTATTCCCGTGGGTGTTTACTGTCAGGGTGAGATGAGAATAGCGATGTTGCGAACATCACAAGGTGTTGTCAAGCATGTTCAGAAGTGTAAGAACCAAATAACCTCGCTACTCAAGAGGTTGTCTGTCTTTCTCGCTGCTTTTTGGGAGTGTGTCCTAAGGCTGTGTGTATCAAGCGTCTCAGAGAAGGAAAACTGGTGGTCATCTCCATGTAAAAGGACCCATGAGCACCAACACGTTTATAGGAGCATATCATATTTGGTGTCAAATTAAAGCTACAAGTCTATATTTTTGGGAAATAAAGGTATAGATACATTTTTCAACCATTTTCCATTCTGAAAATTTTTAATAACCAAAGGCTTTGATTTCTGGTCACACAGATGGAAAATGCCAGGCCCAGCCAATTAGAATGAGTTTTTCCGCACAAAATGACTTTATTACAGACAGAAATACTCCTCAGATTCCGCAGCCGGATGTGGAGGTCCTGGGCTGGCGTGGTTACACGTGGTCTGTGGTTGTGAGGCCAGTTGGATGTACTGCCAAATTCTCTAAAACGACATTGGAGGCGGCTTATAGTAGAGAAATTAACATTAAATTCTCTGGAAACAGCTCTGTTGGACATTCCTGCAGTCAGCATGCCAATTGCACGCTCCCTCAAAACTTGAGACATCTGTGGCATTGTGTTGTGTGACAAGTGCACATTATGGCCTTTTATTGTCCCCAGCACAAGGTGCACCTGTGTAATGATCATACTGTTTAATCAGCTTGTTGATATGCCACACCTGTCAGGTGGATGGATTATCTTGGCAAAGGAGAAATGCTCACTAACAGGGATGTAAACAAATGTGTGCACAACATTTGAGAGAAATAAGCTTTTTGTGCGTATGGAACATTTCTGGGATATTTTATTTCAGCTCTTGTTGCGTTTATATTTTTGGTCAGTATAGAAATACATCAAAACTCAATAATGTTGAAGTAAAGGCCCCTGCCAACTAATATAACATTTATATTTAATTTTGCAGAAATTGTTTGCCTTCTGTAAAGTTTAAGAAATATTGCCTTGTGTCTTGTCATTCTGTTACCAAAAACCCACATATCTTTAAAATATTTTCTAATTTCTCTCCCTCATGAGGAGGGAGGATTATGAAAGTTCACAGAAGTAACAAGCAAAGGTAGACCTACCCATTAGTTACAGTGTTTGTACTGATAACAATTTTGTTTATGAATTATTAAGTGTTTAAAACGCATCACTCCAAATAGGTAACAGTGACCAAAAAATATTTAACAGGATGACTGCAATTGAATTAGCCACAATGGGAAATCATAGTAGTCACAAGTTGCAGTAGAGTACAGCACAGACCAGTAGAGTATAGTACATTAGAGTACAGTGGAGTACAGTACAGTAGAGTACGGTAAGGAAAAGTAGAGTATAGTTCAGTAGAGTACAGTTCAGTAGAGCACACATGAGTAGGGTACAGTATAATGAAATATATACTAGTCTACTCTACTAGATTGTACACTACTTTTCTTTACAGATCTTTGAATCTGTGCTCTACTGTACTAAACTAAACTCTACTTTTCTTTACTGAACTATACTCTACTCTACTTTTCTGTACTGTACTTATGTAACATATCATAGCGGACACCCCATTCTTTCTGCAGACATCTTTGAAGTAATTCAAAGTAGATATTTAACAGAGGTTTTGGGAAACGTGGTCACATAAAAAAAAGAGGGAGATTTTATGTGTTTTAGTGACATTTTCAGTGGCAATTGTTAAAAGTAGACTTCTGCATATACAGTACCAGTCAAAGGTTTGGACACACCTACTCATTCAAGGGTTTTTCTTTATTTTTACTATTTTCTACATAGTAGAATAATAGTGAAGACATCAAAACTATGAAATAACACATGGAATCCTGTAGTAACCAAAAAAGTGTTAAACAAATCAACACACCAGCTTCATGAGATAGTCACCTGGAATGCATTTCAATTAACAGGTGTGCCTTCTTAAAAGTTAATTTGTGGAATTTCTTTCCTTCTTAATGCGTTTGAGCCAATCAGTTGTGTTGTGACAAGGTAGGGTGGTATACAGAAGATAGCCCTATTTGGTAAAAGACCAAGTCCATATTATGGCAAGAACATAATATGCAAAGAGAAAGAACAGTCCATCATTACTTTAAGACATGAAGGTCAGTCAATACAGAACATTTCAAGAACTTTGAAAGTTTCTTAAAGTGCAGTCACAAAAACCATCAAGCGCTGTGATGAAACTGGCTCTCATGAAGACCGCCACAGGAATGGAAGACCCTGAGTTACCTCTGCTGCAGAGGATAAGTTCATTAGAGTTACCAGCCTCAGAAATTGCAGCCCAAATAAATGCTTCACAGAGTTCAAGTAACAGACACATCTCAACATCAACTGTTCAGAGGAGACTGTGTGAATCAGGCCTTCATGGTCGAATTGCTGCAAAGAAACCACTACTAAAGGACACCAATAAGAAGAAGAGACTTGCTTGGGCCAAGAAACACGAGCAATGGACATTAGACCGATGGAAATGTGTCCTTTGGTCTGGAGTCCAAATTGGAGATTTTTGATTCCAACCGCCGTGGCTTTGTGAGACGCGGTGTGGGTGAACGGATGATCTCCTCATGTGTATTTCCCACCATAAAACATGGAGGAGGAGGTGTTATGGTGTGGGGGTGCTTTGCTTGTGACACTGTCTGTGATTTATTTAGAATTCAACGCACACTTAACCAGCATGGCTACCACAGCATTCTGTAGTGATATGCCATCCCATCTGGTTTGGGCTTAGTGGGACTCATTTGTTTTTCAACAGGACAATGACCCAACACACCTCCAGGCTGTGCAAGGGCTATTTTACCAAGAAGAAGAGTGATGGAATGCTGCATCAGATGACCTGGCCTCCACAATCCCCCGACCTCAACCCAATTGAGATGGTTTGGGATGAGTCGGACCGCAGAGTGAAGGAAAAGCAGCCAACAAGTGCTCAGCATATGTGGGAACTCCTTCAAGACTGTTGGAAAAGCATTCCAGGTGAAGCTGGTTGAGAGAATGCCAAGAGTGTGCAAAGGTGTCATCAAGGCAAAGGGTGGCTATTTGAAGAATCTCAAATCTCAAATATATTTTGATTTGTTTAACACTTTTTTGGTTACTAGATGATTAAATATGTGTTATTTCATAGTTTTGTTGTCTTCACTATTATTCTACAATGTAGAAAATAGTAAAAATAAAGAAAAACCCTGGAACGAGTAGGTGTGTCCAAACTTTTGACTGGTACTGTAAGTGTATGGTTTGTTCAACTTTGCAATCAATGGTCTTTCCTTGGCATACATTTTAAAGTGAAAAGGTGAGTCTCAGCGTCACTCTGTTACCATGGAATTGCCCTGATTTAAGATCAATTTGGCCTTTTAGATCACAATGAATAAGATTACATGGACAGGGGGGACCTGATCCTAGATCAGTCCTCCTACTCTGAGACACTTGATCCATACAGCGCCTGGTTTTAAATTGTCCATTAACAGTTAATTGTGAATATTCAATGTTGTGTTGATGATTAGGAAATGGACCTAACATTTTCCATGGGTGGATCGGTGCAAGACACAGTTGCGATCTGGTGTAGATGACAGTGTTGTGATTTGATAAGATGCCATTTGTTGCTATTTGTTGCTCCAGCAGAAGTACCATCATGGCTTTTGCTAGACCATTATCCACGGATGAGGCCTCCTCTCATTTCCTCGATGGTGTGCGTGTGCGTGCGTGCGTGCGTGCGTGTGTGTGTGTAGCCTGCGGAAGGCTATTCCATAGCGCCTCTGCAACATGAGATCGTCACGCGATGGACAGAATCCATTTCAATTAACTGGAGAGCGAACACACACACACACTATCACGTATGTATGCAGTCTGTACACATGTCAATGCACAAGTGGCCATACTATAACATAGCAGACACACATGCGCGCACACACACACACACATACACACATACACATACACACATTCTCACAGATGCACGTTGTTGTGGTTTCCATACTAGGCCCATTCATCCTACAGTAGCTGTGGTCTGTCTTTAGCGTTTCCATTACAGGTCTCTCTTTCACTCCCACAGCCTTTCGTGTCAGACTTTCATTTAAAAATGACTTTGTTATCAACCCCAATACAAACATCACATCATTCACATTCATAATTCAGCACTCTTGTATTGACTAAAGACAATCAAGCAGTCAACCAAGTTGTTATTTTACTGTACCTTAAATCACAGTACACTTTGACAAGCCATTTGATTTCCTTGTAATATTAAAAGGGTCATACCATGCTCAATTACATTATTTGTGCACCACGCTGAATTTTAACCACATCTTTCCATTATAAATGATTGAGAAGAGTCTATAGGGGAGCTGGGAACTGAACAAGTAAACACGCACGCACACACACACACACAGACAGGCTGAATCCATTGATTTGGGATTGAAATTAATAGAAAATGAGAAGACAATACACACTGTATAAACATGTCCTCATTCTGAGAAATATTGGCTCCAGCAGGTAGCCATTGACAGTGTAATAACAGTCGGGCTAAGCCACATCTTCAAAGAGTATTTTGGACAGGAGGGACGGGCCCTTTGGCTTGATGAGTTCATTTGGAGCTTCCGTTTCACCATTATTGTCTCTCTGTTCTTTCGTTTTTGTTCTTGTTCTCTGTCTGTCTGTCTGTCTGTCTGTCTGTCTGTCTGTCTCTTCTTGCTCATTTTTCCCCTGTCTTTCTCTGCTTTTCATTTCTCTCCCTTTCTCTGCTTTTCTTTTAAGGCTGACCCCAATTAGTTGATTGGTCGATTGTTTGGTCGATAGGCTGTTGGTCGACAAAGATTTCATTTTTTGGGGCACATGAGACACCTGTCTGATTTGCGTTCATCTCAGTGAACTAATCCATCGCGGAGGCCGAGACTAATCCGCGGGGATGGCACAGTCCAAGAAGAAAGGGAGTGTGGCTAAAATGCACAATGCACTTCTCTCTCTAGAATGCGCTCTCTCCTGCCAATTTGTGCACATTCATTGTTTCATAACATCGTGTGAATTGTTTGATTGTTAGTTTCTATCAATTCCCCATTAATTCCTATAATTTCTAATCTACAATGTTTGTTTGGTTATGGTCATTTCTGTTAATAGATTCAATATATTATTATTCCAGACTTTTACTGTTCTCATTGTCGGAGTGGACACATTGTTTGCAGAGCGCACAACCTATGCTACACTTGTGAGACTTTTTTTGTTGGTTTATGTCATTCCATTTACCAGTTTTGTCAATTTAGTAATTGTCTTTTTTTTTGGAGCGCTCCTGACAATGTTGAGTAAGGACGCACACCTGATTACGCATAGATGTAGGCCTATAGGCTAAAATGTTCCCATTTGGGGATCTGATAATATTTCTGATTGGCTTAACGCACCACCACTAATGAGCTGTGGAGCTTCTCAAAGTAATGTTTTCTTCACCTCAAACAGCAAGCAAACAAAGTATGTTTTTACATCCATTGAGAATGACAATAGTTCCTCAATGTATTTGAAAAATATTTCCAGCTCTCTCCCTTTCAATAACCACTCAGTGTGAAAGGGAAAAATGTCATGCTCTGATCCAGTGGAAACATCATAAAATACCTGATGACCTCTTATCCCTTGCACAAATAGCCTACAGCTGTGTCTGTCCGGAGCTCACTGGCATGGGAAACTCTGAGGGCCCAGAATATTTTATACAATGTTGCAAGTTTGCTAGAAGAGCTTTAGGCCAGACCCAAGTTGATACAATTTTTCAAGTTCGGTGCAGACAGCCCATGCATAGCCAATGTGGTTTATAGGATATTTATTTTTATCAGGATATTTTCTACCTGCAGGCTGCAGTGTTTTTATTTGTTGGCTTTATGTAGGCTATTTGTACATAGTTGGCAATGGCAATAGAAGTAACTTTTTGGTTTGTATCATTTTCATTTAGATTTGTATAGAATTTTGATTAACCACATAACAATGATTTAGATTTACGAAGATGTTATTATAAATGAAATTAAACTGTTCCACGAAAATGTGCATATGAAAACCATAATTGGGATGCAGATCGGTAGAAATGGTAAGATAAATTGGCATTCCACATGAAAAAGGTTGCCGACTCCTGGTGTAGCCTATTACCGGCAACTTCAGGAGAGTAAAGGCAGAATCTGCGAAAGCCAGCAGGAGTGGTAGAAGGATGGTCAGGTAAAGTTTTTTTTAAATTCTGGTTATCTTGATCTCTGGCTCCTTCTTGAGTCATTTGTGTCTTATTTCATCACACAGTGAGCTTAAAGCATTAGACAAGCTCAATGCATATACAGTTGAAGTCGGAAGTTTACATACACCTTAGCCAAATACAGTTAAACTCAGTTTTTCACAATTCCTGACATTTAATCCTAGTAAAAATGCCCTGTCTTAGGTCAGTTAGGATCACCACTTTATTTTAAGAATGTGAAATGTCAGAATAATAGTAGAGAGAATTATTTATTTCAGCTTTTATTTCTTTCATCACATTCCCAGTGGGTCAGAAGTTTACATACACTCAATTAGTATTTGGTAGCATTGCCTTTAAATTGTGTAACTTGGGTCAAACGTTTCGGGTAGCCTTCCACAAGCTTCCCACAATAAGTTGGGTGAATTTTGGCCCATTCCTGACAGAGCTTGTGTAACTGAGCCAGGTTTGTAGGCCTCCTTGCTCGCACACGCTTTTTCAGTTCTGCCCACACATTTTCTATAGGATTGAGGTCAGGGCTTTGTGATGGCCACTCCAATACCTTGACTTTGTTGTCCTTAAGCCATTTTGCCACAACTTTGGAAATGTGGTCATTGTCCATTTGGAAGACCCATTTGCGACCAAGCTTTAACTTCCTGACTGATGTCTTAAGATGTTGCTTCAATATATCCACATCATTTTCCTTCCTCATGATGCCATCTATTTTGTGAAGTGCACCAGTCCCTCCTGCAGCAAAGCACCCCCACAGCATGATGCTGCCACCCCGTGCTTCACGGTTGGGATGGTGTTCTTCGGCTTGCAAGCGGCCCCCTTTTTTCCTCCAAACATAACGATGGTCATTATGGCCAAACAGTTCTATTTTTGTTTCATCAGACCAGAGGACATTTCTCCAAAAAGTACGATCTTTGTCCCCATGTGCAGTTGCAAACCGTAGTCTGGCTTTTTTATGGCGGTTTTGGAGCAGTGGCTTCTTCCTTGCTGAGCGGCCGTTCAGGTTATGTCGATATAGGACTTGTTTTACTGTGGATATAGATACTTTTGTACCTGTTTCCTCCAGCATCTTCACAAGGTCCTTTGCTGTTGTTCTGGGATTGATTTGCACTTTTCGCACCAAAGTACGTTAGTCTCTAGGAGACAGAACGCGTCTCCTTCCTGTGCGGTATGACGGCTGCGTGGTCCCATGGTGTTTATACTTGCGTACTATTGTTTGTACAGATGAACGTGGTACCTTCAGGCATTTGGAAATTGCTCCCAAGGATGAACCAGACTAGTGGAGGTCTACAATTTTCTTTCTGAGATCTTGGCTGATTTCTTTTGATTTTCCCACGATGTCTCACAAAGAGGCACTGAGTTTGAAGGTAGGCCTTGAAATACATCCCACAGGTACACCTCCAATTGACTCAAATGATGTCAATTAGCCTATCAGAAGCTTCTAAAGCCATGACATCATTTTCTGGAATTTTCCAAGCTGTTTAAAGGCACAGTCAACTTAGTGTATGTAAACTTCTGACCCACTGGAATTGTGATACAGTGAATTATAAGTGAAATAATCTGTCTGTAAACAATTGTTGGAAAAATTACTTGTGTCATGCACAAAGTAGATGTCCTAACCGACTTGCCAAAACTATTTGTGGAGTGGTTGAAAAACTAGTTTTATTGACTCCACCCTAAGTGTATGTAAACTTCCGATTTCGACTGTAGTTGATTTTATTAAAACACAGGGTGTGTCTATATATGGAAATATATAAGTTTAAAGATTTTGAAGAATGTATTGGTTGAAAGAACAGACGACTTTCGGTCGAACAAGATACTTTTTTATTCGGTCGAACAAGATACTTTTTTATTCGGGGACAGCCCTATTTTCTTTTCCCTCCATTTCTCTATCACCCACTTTCTACCTCACATCTCTCGTCTTTCTTTTTCTCTCTCACTCCCTTCCTCATCTATCCCTCTACCTGAGCTTTGTTACCCTCTCCATATCCAATGTCCCTTTCCTGTGCCACGATCACACACACACACACATAAGGTGACCCATGGCTCCAGAGTGGCTGAATCCCCAAGGCTTTGGGTGTAGCACTGCTCTACTGCTGCTATATCGTCCTGGTTACACTTTTCAGTGTGTACGTGTGTTACTACTGCTGTTGTATCGCCCTGGTTAAGCTTCTCTCCATCATTGCTAGAGGACTGTACTTGTATCTAGACCCAAGGACAGAAGGGTTATTGTTCCCCAGCTCTGGTGGAACTCAGCCCAGACCCACTCCCCACTCCTCCCCCTCCTCTGGATCTTAAAGGCTAAACACTTAAGAGTCTAGGACAGGGTGGGCTATTGTCATCTTCTGGGAGATAGCTTCCTGTGTCGGGCTTTCATCATGCGCACGTGTGGTGTGTGTTAGCTTTGTTACAATCATCCAGTTTTTCATCCTTCAGTTGGGGTGGTGAGAAAATGGGATCATGCTGTATCAACTAAACAAAATTTGGCGTACACTGTAGCATAATACAACCATTATTCAACAACAAATGTCACACTGATGATTCTATTGCCTCAGAGTCAACCGAACCAACGCTTGGTCTTCTCTTCTATTTTGACATGCTATCGATGTCAGGCTAATTGTTATGGAATGTAGGCTACTGACTCGATTTGGTCCCCTGTTCTGTCTTCACCTTTATTACCCAGTCGGTTAAAATCACGTGGTGTCACGCGGTGATGGGTGTTTTGAAAGTGAAATGGGAGTTTGTTCCCCAGACTTAATGGGATTGAGAGACTCGTTGGTGTTTTTATAAGCCTCGCTGGTAGCTGTTAGCCTCTAGCTTAATCTGTGGAGGGAGAGCGAGAGAGAGAGAGGGGAGGGTGTAGCTTTTCCTGCTTTTTAATCTCTCTGTCGAGAGGAAAAGAGAGGTAGGTGCTCTCTAGTCTATAGAGCGACTGACAGAAGAGGGGAGGAAGAGAGGGGGAGGGAAAGAGGGGGAGGGAAAGAGTGAGAGATTTTTGCAGATGCTCTCATAAATGTCGATTTACAGAGAGAGACAGAGAGAGTGAGAGGAATAGAGAAAAGAGAGAGAGAAAAGAGAAAAGAGAGAGAGATAGAGGGAGAGAAAGATGGAGAGAATAAGTGGTAGTAAAAGGAGGTGTTGAGCCCCAGAGCTTGGAGTGGAATGTTTGAAGTATTCACCTGCCCACAGGCCCCATATCAGCTGTAAAGAACATCATCTGGCTTCTCTTGCAGCAGATGGGTCTGGCAGAGTGGCCATTAAACCAAATTGAAGCATAATTGTGAGAATGTTTCTCTGCACTCTGCTAGTGTGATGTTAACGGCTGTAATGGACTCTATGAGACAGTCTGTGTGTGCACGTGTGCGTGTGCCGTTGGTGTGCGTTTACATGCACGTGTGTGTGTGTGTGCATGTGTATGTGTACGCTTGCGTGCATGTGTGCGCACGCCTGTTCAGGTTTGGGCCCTGGTCAAAAGTAGTGCACTATATAGGGAAAAGGGTGCCATTTGGGCCGCAGTCAGAGTCACACACACACAAACACGCGTATGAACACACACACACACAACATGCTTCTCTGATATGCTTCAAACCAATATGCAGGTGATATGCATTTGGACAGCAAGATTGGCTCAACCCACACGACAGACAAACGGGCTATAGATAGCTACTGTATATGTTGCCTGGGTGTGTTGCCGTCATTGCTGTTTCTATGGCAACCATCGGTCGTTTACCATTCCCTGAATATATGATAGGATTACACAGTTTATCATTTAAGACCATTTCAGGGCTAACTGTCAAATAATGAGAGATTTAATAGTCTTACGTTACCAAAGGCCAGGATTTAGTAGGGAGCTCTACTCTCAAATGTGGAGACTTGGATACAGTTTTACTAACTAGAGTCTGATATCCATACTAACACTGTACCTGATAGATCATGGAAGAGAAGAATGTTACTTATGGGTAAATTATTGTTCACATGCAGAGTTTTGGGCTCCTTCGAATCACGTTGTACAAAATATAAATTTGTTAAAAAATATATGTATTTGTCAATATCCCCAAATACCCCAAATGCTATCCAGTTTCATGATTGCCCAATGTGTATGTGTGCTTTTTTAATAAAACAGTACGATTTAATTCAAGTGTTCAAGTATTTAATTAACTTAATTTAGTTAACAGGTTGATTTCATCAGTTTGTGTTTGCTCTATGGGATGTTAGCGATAATATCATACTCCTAGCTCTATGATTCCCTATCCTTCCTAGAAAAGTCCTTCCTAGAAAAGTCCTTGCATTTCCAGTTACAGTTCCATTCCTTTCAAGCGACTGTAATCCCACAGTACCCCAGAGGCTGATGGGTAAAATGGACATCGCCGCCGCAATTCCAAGTCCCTGGTTGGCTGGAGTCATTGCTGTGTTGTTGCCGTGTCCTGGACCCCTCTCCTGATAGGAGGGCATGTATAGGAGCTTGTTAGTGCCACTGCCTGCCTTCCCAGCAGGGGCCAGCGAACCATAGCAGTGTGTGTGTGTACGCGCGCATCTTCACCCAGTCCCTAATGTCTGTGACAGCCGAGCACTAGATATTAGCTGGTGTCATGTCTTAATGTCTTACTCCACCCTGAACTGGTACTGCAAGTAGACCTTGATGGAAGTCTTGAGAATGAAATGCATCCATGAATGAAATGCCTCCATGCCACATCTAAACCTTTTTTTAAATCAATCTTATAACATTTGAACAGTGAATGTTTAATAAAAAAATGTTCCCAGTACCAAATGTAGGCGTACTTCTCACAAATTGTCACAAAAAATGCCTGAGATTGGTTAGGACTAGAAATCATGACCTCAATAGCTAAACATTCATAGTCTGGTATCTTCAAACCCGTCATCTCCTAAAATAATGCACACTAGCTTTCTGAACAGACGGGAGCTACAGGGGACCCCTCCCACTTATGCTTTTCAGTCAGGCTTCCTACAGAGAAATCAAGCCAAATTGAGTCTTACAATAACGTCAAAAGGCAAAACGTTATGCCTTTACTCTCGCTCTCGCCCACCTACCGTGTAGCAATTAGCATCACAGCAGTGATACATTTATTTAGCGCGCCGCTTCAAAGCTGCCCGAAGCTCAATCTGTAAAGGACATTAGCATTTGATGTGCTTGGATGTTTGTTGGCTCTGGGGGTAGTTTGTCAGTGTAAATATTTCCATTAGTCAGCTTAGAAATGTCCTGATTTGTTTGCCGGAAAGATTGATGTATTTCGCTACACTGCCAAGTGTTTGGCTTAGATTCACTCACAAGGTCACGAGGTAAAGCATTGATAGAGATCTCGGTAGCTGTGATGGACACTTTGAAGGACGTAGATACAGACTGGAAGGAGAATAATAATAAATAATGATTACATTAGACAGTCCCTATCTTTCCCATTCATTTGAGATTGCGACATATAGCTGGATATAGATTTAGCTGGGACATGGACTCATCTCAAAATACTCACCTTTAAGGTCTGGACACGTTTGTCAAACTTTAATTTTGGAGTGAACAATCCCTTCAACTTAGCTGTGGCTCATTCTGTTAGCTTTCAGGAAAACAAATGGATTGTAACTTAGGAACATTAACATCATCATCTTCCTAGATCCGTCCTGTCTGCCTCCTTAAATGGAGCTAATAGACTGTTAGTCTTATCTTAATTACTGCATAGCCAGGGTCACTGCATAGCCAGTCTCAGTGTGTGTGTGTGTGTGTGTGTGTGTGTGTGTGTTCTCCCCTTAAGTGTCTGTGTGCTTGTGTATGTGTGCATGTTTTCATGCTTGTCGGTCCATGTCCTCTCTTGCTGACTTGAATCCTGGTCTGATTGGGAGTGTGGTTTAGAGGATTAGGGAGTGAAAATGCCTGCTAAGATTTATCGACTGAGGGAGAGGGGGAGAGGGAGGAGAGCAGGAAAGGGGGGAATAGAGGTATCGCTAAGAAAGGTTAGCTGTCAACTCTGTGGTGATCCTCCCCTTTAGAATAGTAAGTAAGTATTTTTTGTATTTTATTAGGATCCCCATTAGCTGTTGCGAAAGCAGCAGCTACTCTTCCTGGGGTCCACACAAAACATGAAACATTACATAATACAGAACATTAATAGACAAGAACAGCACAAGGATAGAACTACATCAATTTAAAACTGGCACACGTAGCCTACATATCAATACATACACACAAACTATCTAGGTCAAATAGGGGAGAGGCGTTGTACCGTGAGGGGTTGCTTTATCAGTTTTTTGAAACCAGGTTTGCTGTTCATTTGCGCAATATGAGATGAAAGGGAGACTTGTCCGAGCCAGATCTCCTGTTTCTGTAGCATTAGGCACCTTGATGTACAAGTACACCCCCTGGACAGGACGCTGGTCCTGAATATAGTCAATTTAAAAAGATCACAGTCTTCTATTGAGGATGGTTGTGGGATTAATTTATCAAGACCTTGATTGGTTCAATGAGGTATGTTAGTGCCATGCCAAAGTCTTTACAAAACCTAAATAAAGGCTACCTTTATAAAAAGTGGTACCTAATGTCTCAAGTATTGACTGAGGCAGTTACTTTCTGGTGGCTTAGCTTTGAAATGGAACGGAACAATGTCATTCCCTTGAAAGGCTTGGTAACCAAGTTCCCATGGTAATGAATCCAAAGAAGTGGCCTTGGGTGTATGTTTCCAGGAATTGGTCCATGTACAGCTGGCATTTCAAATACATGAATAACTGTGCGTGAGTGTCCGTGCGTGCGTTTTCTAACGAAGAAGAAGAGGACTGACTTTGTCCTATGTGGTCACGCTTGTTTGGGTTTGATGGATCCTTGTTGGTTCATAGAGGAAGGATGCGTAGGCAGGAACACACACTGTAGGGGAGAATGGGGTATGTTGAGCCAAAGGGTAAGTTGAGCCTCCCTTCTATCTAGGAAACCATACACAAAATGTATAATTTGACTAAATATTTAGGAAGAGGTCATCATTTCATGGAGTCTGTGAAGGATCAAGCCACATGGAAAAAGTGGTAAGCAAGTTAGGTCCAAAAAACTGATTTAAGATTGTTCTATACATCATTTGGGGTCTCTATAAGCTTAAATATGAGGTCCTAAACCTAGCATGAAAGTGCATCCTTGTATGTGCTAATATAGTGCAAATGTTTGCCTTGGGGTAAGTTGAGCCAATGTCAAGTTGAGCAAATTCAAGTGTTTTCTTCCCAGGTGTAATGGAAGGCATTATTTCTGGGATATGAGGTAACAACAGGGCCTGGCCTATGTTAAAAGTGTTTTTTAGGTGTTAAGCCTATGTTAAAATATGCTTAAAATGATTAATAGACAAAAAAGCGATTTGTGATTGTGTTGAATTGTGTTTAGGAAATTAAGATAGACATCGTTCAGGTAGTGGTAATATTTCATTCAGTACCGAAATGTGTATGTGGCTTAACTTACCCTGTCCCGTGGCTCAGCTTACCCCATACTCTGAGTAAGTTGTGCCAAGAGACCACTTTTTTGCACAAGCTATGTTTTCAAAACTAACGTTTACATGAATTCTGATTTATTTCCAGGGATACATCCTGAGAACATGCTTGGGTTGTCTATTATTCCATCCCATTTGAGTCAGTTCAGACCAGATGAATTGAACTGCAGTACATCAAAACCTAGACAGGAGAAGAAGACTTGAATCGGTCTCAGTAAACTTAGTAGCTGACAAACTGGTCAGCATGCAATAGGCCTATCCCATAAGCTGGTAGGTAACTTAGTAACTGACAAACTGGTCAGCATGCAATAGGCCTATCCCATAAGCTAGTAGGTAACTTAGTAACTGACAAACTGGTCAGCATGCAATAGGCCTATCCCATAAGCTGGTAGGTAACTTAGTAACTGACAAACTGGTCAGCATGCAATAGGCCTATCCCATAAGCTGGTAGGTAACTTAGTAACTGACAAACTTGTCAGCATGCAATAGGCCTATCCCATAAGCTGGTAGGTACCAGTCCCTATAGAAGATGACAAGCAAAGAGGGAGCCTTAGCATTGCCCTGATGGCATTAGGCCTAGATAGTGCCTTGATCGAGCCTTTCATTGCGCTTTCCGTAGAGGCTTTTTACAAAGTTAATGAATGAAGATCCCCTATTAGTATAATGTGTATATCATGGCCTGTTATTAGTGAATGAGACCATGGATGACAGGAGGTGGGGGTTGGTTGGTTAGTTGGTGGGCAGCTTTGAGTGGAATCATGATTGACAGGTAGCCTTGCTCATTAAAACCCACTTCCTTCAGTCAGTCTAATTCAGAAGGACAAATGCATGTGCGCGCATACAGTACCAGTCAAAGGTTTGGACACACCTACTCATTCAAGGGTTTTTCTTTATTTTTACTATTTTCTAAATTGTAGAATAATAGTGAAGACATCACAACTATGAAATACCACATATGGAATCATGTAGTAACTTAAAAAGTTTTATATTTGAGATTCTTCAGTAGCCAGCCTTTGCCTTGATGACAGCTTTGCACACTCTTGGTATTCTCTCAACCAGCTTCATGAGGTAGTCACCTGGAATGCATTTCAATTAACAGGTGTGCCTTCTTAAAAGTTAATTTGTGGAATTTCTTTGAGCCTGCCCAGCTCAAATTAGAGTCACGCTGCCCCTCGCAATGCCCTCACACAATAGGACCTCTTCAGACTGTGTGGAGAACAGACGAGGGAACATAACGCCAAACAGGACAGGCAGCCTAAGCAGACAGTGACTTATAGTACAGGCAGACACACACACACACACACACACACACACACACACACAGAGAGACACACACACACACACACACACAAAAACAGACAGAGACACAGACAGACAGAGACACAGACAGACCGACACACACACACACTGAACACACACGCTCGGACATAAGGGACAGTGATGATGATGATGATGATGATGTGGATGGGTTGTAGTTATAGAGGATCGATTGTTGCTAGCCCTCACATGGTTTTGGATGTGGTCACTGATATTGTTTGAGCAGAGTTGAACATTTCTCAGCAAACCTGCTCTAAACTCAGTCTGAGATCACAGTGAATGGCTAAAGACTAAAGTTTAAAACTGTTGTTGCTGCTATCTCGCTTTTGGACAAAGAGAGGTCTTTAGACTCTCAACCCCACTGGATTAGTTACCTCATTCTAGTTGACCCCAGGTACAGACAGACAGACAGACAGACAGACAGACAGACAGACAGACAGACAGACTCACTCACTCACTCACTCACTCACTCACTCACACACTCACACACTGTCACACACACACACACTGTCACACACACACACACACACTGATAAGACTGTAATCTGTGGTGTGCGGTTCACTGCTCGATCCAAATTACTCTACAAACATTCCCAGAGCCACGGGAAAGACCTCAATGCTTTGTGACACACAAGTTAAGTCTTCTAAAGCACTTCTCAGCTCCTCTCTCTATGTGGGCCATCTTGTTTTGAGCTGCTTTGTGTTACGATTATGATTTACTACTGTGTGTACGGATAAACATTCTATGTTATGTTATATTGTAAGACAAGTGTTGGGCTGACGGATGCAGGGTTGCGGGTTCGATTCCTCAGTGGGGTACCCCACCTGAATGATAATGTGATATAATATATAAGTCCTGATATACCGGTGTATTGACACAACATGATGACTCATCAAACATTGATTATTCAGTGCGGTTTCCCTGTGCTCTCTGACCCCAAATGTATAGTTTTTGGACAATTTATTCCATCCTGGGAGACGCTGCTATTTAAATCCCTTGGCTCCCTGCCCTGCATGCTCTGGGGTCATTGACCCCTCCCCCTTCTGCTTGATTACAGTCCAGCTCTCCACTGTGTGAGCATTGTCATGACTACCTCAGTGAGAGGCTAGCTACCCTCCCAGACTCTCTCTCTCTGTGCTGCAGATGTCAGCTGGGTCTCGCCACCACCCCATCATCATCATCCCCCACATGCTTCCATTGTCACCCTCAACAGGCACACACACACACACGCACGAACACACACACAAACACACACACACAGGGCTGTAATTATGATCCAATGGAGGGGCTGGGACACATCTCCCACTGCCCACTTCACTCCCTCTTAATAGGGGTTGCAGGGTGCATTGGGTACACAGCTGTGGAGCCCACCAACACCCTCAGCCCTCCTTCTATTTACAGCACCGTTTACTGAATATACCCAAATGGCACCCTATTCCCTTTACAGTGCGCTAGTTTTCACCAGGATCCATAGGGTTTTGGTCATAAGTAGTGCACTATATAGGAAATAGGGTGCTATTTGGGACATTAATTGCGTGAGGCATAAAACTCATGAGTCGGCACTATAGAAAACATCCCTATGATCGATGGCCAGCTTTAGAGGATGTCACCCTTGGTCAATATTTACTACACTCTCATATTGTCTCTGTCGTAGAGTGTGTGTGGGTGTGTTTCTGTGTATTCCTGTGTGTGTGTGTGTTTGCGCTAGCTCCTTTGAACTCATCCTCAACTTTGCCCGTCTCCGGTTTATCAGTCCTGACGTCCTGTCTGTTCAGTTCTGTCTGTTCCCGTCCCGCCCTTAGTAATTGTTGCTGTCAGAGGAAACAAGTGAGAGAGACAGGGAGAGCGAGCGAGAGACAGAGGAAGAGAGAGAGGCGTGGGAAAGAGACAGAGAGAGTGAGTGTTTTACCTTTCATGTCAATAAAGTATATTCAATTGAATGTGAGAGACAGAGAGGGAAAGAGAGAGAGAGCAAAAGAAAGGTCGCAAAAGCTCTAAGACCATTACAAAAACCAACAAAGCACTGCATTTGTGCACTTGAGTGCACATCCAGACCAGCTCAAATAGAGACCGATGGAGAGAGAGACAGAGAAGGAGAGAGACAGAGCGAGAAAGAGGGAGAGACTGACTGACAAAGAAAGCTCAGAGAGAGAGAAAGAGCTCAGGGCTTCGACTGTGACTGTTGACTTCATAACTGCCGGGTTCTTCTCTCCCTGACCGTTTTCCAAGCCAGGAATGTTTTGCTTGGTAATTAATAAGAGCTGGCTTGCTCTCCAAACTGACTCTCCCCCGCTTCCTTCCCCTGCGAACGCTGTGACGCCATCACTCCCCGAGCCCGTCCAAGAAACACGCAGCCGCACACACACATATTCACACATGGGGACACACACACACGAAGGGACACACATACACACTCACACATACACACACAGGGATTGTAGACAAGCATCAACCTCCTCCAAGTGTTATGATTTAACTGGATAAGAACCCAAATGCAGACCAGTACACCAAGCCAGAGAAGTTTTAACAGGTTTATTTACAATGTTCAAAGTCCAGGTTTCCCAATATAGGGGAAGAGCAAGTCCAGGTTACCGGGAGGGTAACAGATCCAGATCAGGGCAGGTGTGGTACCGTAATGTCCTAGTGTCCGTGGTGAGTCCAAAAGAGAGGTCCGGTAATGGAGAGCAGGATGGTGGTGGCAGGAGTGAAGCGGAGGCAGGAGTCAGGTTCCAAATATATGGTCGTCTTGACTATGATCTGACGATGAGTGGTAAGTTTGACCGGGTCTTAAAGGCTGAGGTGATTATGGTGAATGAGCTGCAGCTGGAACCCTGACTCCCGCACACCAGACTTCACTCCTGCAATCAAGGACAGACAGAGGGGAGGGAGAGAGCAGAGAGAGAGCTACCTAGCAGCAGTAGGCCTAACAGTACCCCCCCTCTACGGACGCCACCTGGCGGCCGACGGGGTTTATCGGGATGTAACCTATGAAACTCTCGGACCAGAGCAGGATCCACAATGAAGCTCCTGGGCACCCAGGAACGTTCCTCAGGACCATAACCCTCCCAATCCACCAGGTACTGGAAACCACGACCCCGGCGGCGAACATCCAGAAGTCGCCGGACAGTGTAGACCGGACCCCCACCCACGATCCTGGGCGGAGGAGGGGGACGAGAGGGCGGGCACAGAGGGCTAACCGACACAGGCTTAATCTGGGAAACATGAAAGGTGGAATGAACCCGTAGGGAGGCAGGAAGCTGTAGCTTAACCGCGCAGGGGGTTAACAATAGACAGTATCTTGAACGGTCCTATAAAACGAGGCGCCATCTTCTTAGACTCCACCTTCAATGGAAGGTCCCGTGACTTCAGCCATACCTCTTGACCAGGAGAGTAACCGGGAGCCTGGGACCGGTGACGGTTGGCTTGCCTCTGCATGTACGCCGAAGCTCGGGACAGAGCTACCCTGGCCTTCCTCCAGACCTTGAAGCAGCGGCGCATGTGGGACTGCACCGAGGGTACCGCCAGTTCCCTCTCTTGAGAAGGGAACAGGGGAGGTTGATAACCCAGAGCACACAGAAAAGGAGACAAACCAGAGGAAGCGTTAGTCAAGGTGTTATGAGCATATTCCACCCAGGGGAGCATGGAGCTCCATGACCCAGGGTTAGACCCTGTGACACAGCGAAGAGCGGTCTCCATCTCCTGGTTCGCTCTCTCGGCTTGCCCGTTGGTCTGGGGGTGATATCCAGAGGACAGGCTGGATGTAATGCCCAAAGCTTTACAGAAAGCTTTCCACACCTGGGAGACAAACTGGGGACCCCTGTCAGAGACAATATCCGTGGGTAGACCATGAGAGCGGAACACATGTTCAACCAAAATATCAGCCGTCTCTCTGGCAGTGGGCAGTTTAGGTAGGGCCAAAAAATGAGCGAACTTAGAAAAACGATCAATCACCGTAAGAATTACAGTCTTTCCAGACGAGGGGGAAGTCCAGTGACAAAATCCATAGCGATATGCGACCAGGGCCGGCTGGGTATAGGTAGAGGTCGTAGATGACCAGCGCTGGCCTGGGTGGAGTTCTTACTTCGTGCACATACCGTACAAGCAGCAATGAAGGCTCGAGTGTCCGCCTCCATCGTGGCCCACCAGAACTTCCGTCGCACAAAGTCAAGGGTCCGCGAAACTCCAGGGTGACAGGTAAGAGGAGACGAGTGAGCCCACTGAAGTACCTGGGAGCGAGCAGACTCAGGGACAAACATCCGGTTAGGAGGACCCCTCCCAGGGTCAGCTTGATGATGTTGAGCCTGTCTAACAATCCCCTCGATGTCACATGTGACGACCGCAATACTGCAGGTAGGAGGCAAAATGGGTTCAGGGTTACTACCAGTATCAACAGCCGAATGAACACGAGACAGGGCGTCAGGCTTGACGTTGCGTGACCCAGGACGGTAAGACAGAGAAAAATTGAATCTCCCAAAAAATAGTGCCCACCTGGCTTGACGGGGGTTGAGCTGCTTCGCTGACTGGAGGTAAGCCAGATTCTTATGATCCGTCCAAACGATGAAGGGTTGTTCCGCCCCCTCCAACCAATGTCGCCACTCCTCGAGAGCCAGCTTAACGGCGAGCAGTTCGCGATTGCCAACATCATAATTCCTCTCTGCCTGAGAAAGTTTCCTTGAGAGAAAAGCACAGGGATGCAGTTTGTTATCTTCAGAAGAACGCTGTGACAACACCGCACCTACCCCAGTGTCGGATGCATCCACCTCCACGACAAACTGGCGGTCGGGGTCCGGCTGCATCAGAATGGGAGCCGAGGCGAAGCGATGTTTCAGTTCTTCGAACGCTGATTCGGCCCCTTCATTCCAAGCGAACGGTCGTGAGATGGAGGTGAGAGCGGTGAGTGGCGCCGCAATGCGGCTGTAGTCCTTGATGAACCTCCTATAGAAGTTCGCAAACCCCAGAAATCGTTGAAGTTGTTTGCGGGTAGAGGGGCTGGCCAGTCCGTGACAGCAGAGATCTTAGCTGGGTCCATCCGCAACTCCCCCTGAGCGATGATGTAACCCAAAAAGAGGTCTCAGACACATGAAATTCACATTTCTCCATCTTCACAAACAGTTTGTTCTCCAACAACCTTTGCAACACCTGGCGCACATGCAGTTCATGTTCCTGGGAGGACTCTGAGAAAATCAAGATATCATCCAGATAGACAAAAACAAACCGATTCAACATGTCCCGAAGGACATCATTGACTAGTGCCTGAAAAACAGCAGGGGCATTAGACAACCCAAAAGGCATAACCAGATACTCAAAATGTCCCAAGGGTGTGTTGAAGGCAGTCTTCCATTCATCACCTTTACGAATGCGCACCAGGTGATACGCATTTCGTAGATCCAGTTTCGTAAAGATGGTAGCACCATGAAGGAGGGGAAAAAGCAGAATTAATCAAAGGCAGAGAATACTTGTTCTTAATGGTGATGTTGTTAAGTCCACGGTAATCAATACAGGGTCTGAGGGTCTTATCCTTCTTAGCAACAAAAAAGAATCCCGCTCCTACAGGTGACGAGGAAGGACGCATAATACCTGCCGCCAAGGAGTCCCGAATGTAGTTCTCCATAGCCTCCGTCTCCGGCCGGGAGAGATTGTACAGGCGACTGCTGGGGGAGCGGGGCTCCTGGCTGGAGGTCAATGGCGCAGTCGTAAGGCCGGTGAGGAGGAAGAGAAGTAGCTCTGTGTTTGCAGAAAACGGATGCCAGGTCATGATACACGTCAGGAACATTAGAAAGATCCATGGACTCCAGTGGAGGTCGAGGCACAGTACTGGCAGGAGTCAGAGCAGAACACAAACAATTCACATGACAAAATGTGCTCCATGAAACAATTCTACCTGTCACCCAATCAATGTGTGGATTGTGTCTTATGAGCCAGGGGATACCAAGGACCAGAGGGGTCTGTGGGCAGTCGATAATATGGAATTGAATGTTCTCCTGATGATTTCCCGACACTCTAAGACAAACAGGAACAGTCTGATGGGTAATATGGGTCAACAATTGTCCATTCAGACCCTTAGCCTGCAGCGGACAGTCCATAGGAACAGTCTCCAAATCCATTTGTTGAGCCCACTCTCTATCCAAAAGCTTTCGTCTGCACCAGAGTCAATCAGCGCACTAACAGAGAGATTCTGGAACTGCCACTGGAGGGATGCCTGGAGCAGAATGCGGGGAGAAGAGGAAGAATCCGCTGCTCGGCTCACCAAAACTTCTCCCATTAATGATGAGCCGGCCCTTTTCCCGGACGAACTGGGCAGGAAGGAACGAAATGACCAGCTTCTCCACAATACAGGCAGACCCGAGCCTGAATGCGACGTGCACGCTCCTCTGAGGACAACCGTGCACGACCCACCTCCATGGCTTCGGGTTCAGTGCTCCTCGTATCGACTCGGGGAAGACACAGCTTTCTCCGTAGGGAAGATGCGGGAGGAGTTTGTTGATGACAGACAGGTTGCTTGGAACTAACACTCCTCTCCCGGCGGCGCTCCCGAATCCGATTATCCAACCTGATGGTGAGTGAAATAAGATTATCCAGCGTAGGCGATTCATCATATGACACCAATTCATCTTTTAAAGTCTCAGACAAAGCATTGATGAACACTCCTTGTAATGCCTCGTCATTCCAACCACTCACTGCTGCTAAAGTCCGAAACTCCACTGCCATCTCCGCCACACTGCGAGCCCCCCTGCCGAAGAGAAAACAACCGTTTCGCAGCCTCCTTGCCTCGTACGGGGTGGTCAAAAACCTTCCTCATCTCAGTGGTGAAGGCAACGTAAGCGTTGCAAATGTCCGACTGACTCTCCCAGACCGCGGATCCCCAGGCACGAGCGGAACCGCTAGTAGAGTTGATAAGGTAGGCAATACGGGCTCTTTCTGAGGCGTAGGTGAGGGGCTGTTGTTCAAACACTAACGAGCATTGAGTCAAAAAATCGCCACAGGTTCCCATGTTCCCGTCATAGCGCTCTGGAGCAGGAACAAAAGGCTCTCTGATCTGGGCTGAAGGGGTAGTAAGGGCAGACACTTGATTGGTGAGTAATTGAACCTGATTAATCAGCACCTGACTGTCCTCAGCAATCGTCTTAAACAGGGTATCATGTTGGCCAAGTAAAATGCCCTGATTGGCTATGGCAGTCCAAATTTGAGTGCACTCTGGGGTGGTATCCGAGCTACTGTCTGCTGGGTTCATGATGGTCAGATCATACTGTTATGATTTAACTGGATAAGAACCCAAATGCAGACCAGTACACCAAGCCAGAGAAGTTTTAACAGGTTTATTTACAATGTTCAAAGTCCAGGTTTCCCAATATAGGGGAAGAGCAAGTCCAGGTTACCGGGAGGGTAACAGATCCAGATCAGGGCAGGTGTGGTACCGTAATGTCCTAGTGTCCGTGGTGAGTCCAAAAGAGAGGTCCGGTAATGGAGAGCAGGATGGTGGTGGCAGGAGTGAAGCGGAGGCAGGAGTCAGGTTCCAAATATATGGTCGTCTTGACTATGATCTGACGATGAGTGGTAAGTTTGACCGGGTCTTAAAGGCTGAGGTGATTATGGTGAATGAGCTGCAGCTGGAACCCTGACTCCCGCACACCAGACTTCACTCCTGCAATCAAGGACAGACAGAGGGGAGGGAGAGAGCAGAGAGAGAGCTACCTAGCAGCAGTAGGCCTAACACCAAGGACGTCTAAGTGGGGCATTCCACTCATGTGGTTCAGTTTGGGTTTTGACGTCAAGAGACAAACGAGACTGGACTGAAAGGCATTTTTTTCAAAAAGCCCTTCTTGGAGCCCTGTGTGCGTGCGTACTTGGAAGGTTTCTATGTGTTTTTGGCTGGTTTGAGTTGAAGGGGAATTTTTGTGAGGGCCAGAGGATATTTGACTGGCATGACTCAATGAGTGAATTGTGAATTCCTCGCCTTTAAATGCCAACACGGTCGGTTTGTGTAAGGCCTAGCTGTTGTTTACGTAGACTGGCGTTCCACAATGTTGGCAAAGGCTGGAGATACCGGACCTAATGTAGAAAACGTGTGTGTGTCTGTGTTTGTGCATATACAGTACCAGTCAAAAGCTTTTCTTTATTTTTTTACTATTTTCTACATTGTAGAATAATAGTGAAGACATCAAAACTATGAAATAACACATGTGGAATCATGTAGTAACCAAAAAAGTGTTAAACAAATGAAAATAGATTTTAGATTTTAGATTCTTCAAAGTAGCCAGCCTTTGCCTTGATGACAGCTTTGCACACTCTTGACATTCTCTCAACCAGCTTCATGAAGTAGTCACCTGGAATGCATTTCAATTAACAGGTGTGCCTTCTTAAAAGTTAATTTGTGGAATTTCTTTGAGCCTGCCCAGCTCAAATTAGAGTCACGCTGCCCCTCGCACTGCCCTCACACAATAGGACCTCTTCAGACTGGGTGGAGAACAGACAAGGGAACAAAACGCCTTATAGTACAGGCAGACACACACACACACAGAGACAGGCAGACACACACACAGAGACAGACAGACACACATACATACACACACACACACACACACACACTGGTTACTACATGATTCCATATGTGTTATTTCTTAGTTTTGATGTCTTCACTATTATTCTACAATGTAGAAAATAGTACAAATAAAGAAAAACCCTTGAATGAGTAGGTGTGTCCAAACTTTTGACTGGTAGTGTATGTATATGCATGCCTGTGCACTTAGTGTGTGTGTGAGTGTATGCGTGTGTGTTCTTGGATTTGTGTGTGTGCATCTGAGTTTGTCTATCCCTGACCCGGTCAAGATGTATGAAAAGCACATTTGACTTGATGACATAAAAAACAGTTTATGTTACTAGTGGACATTAGTTGTTGTTCTCCTCCACTGTGTGACATCACTGTTCCAAAGGGAGTTTGTTGTTGAAGTTGTAAAAAAAAACAACAGAGATGACGTTTTTGTCCTGCTAATTTGATGACGATGATTGTTCATTTGATGACGATGAAGAAATAGGAGAGAGGACACTGAAGGTGGAGTGTGTCTGCGTGTGTGTGTGTGCCCAGTCATTCCAGTCTTAATGCTTTCCATTATTCTTGGACCAAAGGCCCTACAGCAACTACTGTAACTGTAACTAGGCTCCTCATATCACCTTGTTTACCACTGGGAAGGGAACCAGGATTGTGTTCCAAATATACCCTATTCTGTATATAGTGCACTACTTTTGACTAGGGCCCACTAAGGCTCTGGTCAAAAGTAGTGCACTACATAGGGAATAGGGTGCCATATGGGACACACCCCAGACTAGACAACCAAGGCCATGTAAAACACCATAGACACAACGTACACGGAAGAGCAACAGAGACTCAACACCAAGGCCAGACTTACCTCTACCTCAGAAGTCCACATACACTATACTATATCTCTTGGCTTATAGGCTCTATTTTAGAGTGAAGGGTAAGGTTGGTTTGTTTTTAACGATGAACAGGTTTGCGAGTATGTCTTTGAAAAGGTTAGCAGGCTATGTTATTGTTAACACACCCCATATTGAGTGAACGTCAAACCATTACGTTACAAAGACAAAAACGTTGTTGTTTTGTGGATACCAGTTGGTTGCTTACAATGGTGGGGGTGGTAAGAATGGACAGTGGTCAATGACATTATTCATAATTTAGTGCTATATCAACGATTTAAAGGTATACTCAGCAATATGACGTAGGTGCACAAAATAAACAGCATAGTGGGTCAATTTCCGAAACAACTAAGAGTGTTGAAGCGCAATGCTAAACTTCTCAACTGTTTTGGTCCCATACCTAGTACACTGTAACAGCGTGAAGCGAACCTGTGCACATGCGCAGATACTGTGTGTGACTGTGTAAGAGCGAGGTCTTGCATATCTGCGGTGCTACTTGTGGTAACGTCATTTCGCTGAGTCTACCTTTAAAAGTATAGTACCATTGGCTGTTTTTTCATGCTCGAGTCTTTAACATCAATCATAAGGCATACATTAGTGGTCATACAGCTTTATTTCAAATCTGGCCATCAAACAGAACTCCCATATAGCCTGTCTGTTTGTGCTAGCACAGCATGGCTAGCCTCCTTTGAAGCTCTATTTGTTTAGCTTTATGACACATCATAAAGCGCTGAATTGGCTCCCCATCATGGAAAAGCAGCAGCCGGCACATGTGCAGGCTGCTTTATACATCTGGCTGCCTCTGTCTCACCCACTTTACCTCAGCTTTTGGATGCTTAGTCATTGATTTATTGTACTGCACTGCGTGTTTGCCCTAAACCACAGATCTAGGATCAGATTACCTCACCCCCGAGTTTACCCTTACACATTGGGTGGATTAAAAAATATCTGACCCTGTATCAGTGGTTAGTGGCAACCTTTCCTTACTTCCTTTCTCAGCATTTTTTTTTTTCCCTCCACCCCCCGTAAACCCAGTTAGCTCTAAAGTTGGGCATGTGCTGGATCTAAGATGCTCTAAATTTGAGCTTTAATCTTAAATAAACATTTACCTTTTATATCCAGTGGTGATGCATCATTGACACACGCCAGAGCGATAGTGATGCACGAGTTGACTCATAACCCGAAGTCGCCGCGGTTATATCCACGGGGCGGCCGGGTTTAGGGTAATGAAATATTGTTTTACATTTACATTTTAGTCATTTAGCAGACGCTCTTATCCAGAGCGACTTACAGGAGCAATTAGGGTTAAGTGCCTTGCTCAAGGGCACATTTACGTCATTTAGCAGACGCTCTTATCCAGAGCGACTACAAATTGGTGCATTCACCCTATAGCCAGTGGGATAACCACTTTACAATTATACTTTGGGGGGTAGAAGGATTACTTTATCCTATCCCAGGTGTTCCTTAAAGAGGTGGGGTTTCAAATGTGGATGAAGTGTTGTGTGGATGAAGGGCGGGTGGGTGGCAGGCGGGTTGAATATCTATCGGCTACATTGAGGTTTTTCTTTCATTATTTTTATCTGCCATGAGTGCATAAGCCTAAACTTTAGGGCCAAACTGTACGCGGGTCGACTGAAACCTGACACAGTGGACGCTACTCTGTCTCTCAACAGTGCTGCAAAAGAAAGGAAGACAAAGTAGACAATTATAGCCTCATAGCTGGACAGTGGGTACTTAGATTTTCTAAACTTTGTTGTGGGTACTTAGATTTTCTAAACTTTGTTGTGTTATAGCCTCATAGCTGGACAGTGGGTACTTAGGTTTTCTAAACTTTGTTGTGTTATAGCCTCATAGCTGGACAGTGGGTACTTAGGTTTTCTAAACTTTGTTGTGTTATAGACTCATAGCTGGACAGTGGGTACTTTGATTTTCTAAACTTTGTTGTGTGATAGCCTCATAACTGGACAGTGGGTACTTTGATTTTCTAAACTTTGTTGTGTTGTAGCCTCATAACTGGACAGTGGGTACTTAGATTTTCTAAACTTTGTTTTGTTATAGCCTATTTATTTTCTAAGCCTATTTTTTATTTCATTCGATTTTTTTCTTTAATTCAAATGCCGGCATAGGCTATTGGCCCACACAGGCAGTATGTCTACAAGATGTCCATTTTATTGTTTCACATTTAGTTTAGTTTTAGCAAAACGACATGCTACTGTTCAATAAGCCTTTTCAAATGAATAGGCCTAAATGCTTAAGAAAAAATGGTTAAATAAAATGTTCAAGGACAAAGTAGCTTAATTGTTCAGTGCATCTTCACAAAGCATGTGATTTAGACTTTATTTTCACAAAAACATGCGCAAGGTGTCAATTTAGGCTATTGTTTGATATTTTTTGTCTCAGCAAAACATTAGGCTACTGTTCAATAGGCCTAAATATTAAATGAATAAATGTTGAAGTTAAACGTCATTGTTCAATAAATGTTCAAGAGAAAAAAAGGGAACTGTACAGCGCATTTTCTATAGGGTTAAGGTCGGGTGCGGGCCTCAGATTTTCACTTTATCACATAGTCGGGCAGCTGCGGATGGGTTATTAGCAATTGCGGGTGGGTGCGGGTGAACCCACCCTGCAGCACTACACAGCGAGTCTAAAACGGCCTACAAACATCCAGGATGCTAAACTGGAGCCAGCGGTCTGTTTTATTGGTTACTTGTCTAGAAGTATGGAAGGGAAATAGGTCCAGTGTACTTGGGCTTGCGGTAAACAGACTTTCCTCCCCTGCGGTTGTTCCATTGTTTTATCTGAGAGGGTGACGACAGTGTCCTGGCATGAGGATACAATAGGTTTGTGGCATGTTTGTGGATGAGGATGCAAATGTGTGTGTGTGTGTGTGTTGCGTAGGCGGCTGTTTTAGAGTTGCAGTCGTCTGCGGCAGTTGTTGTTTTGAATAAAATCAAGTGAAAGTACATATTTGAAGGTCAGTGCTCACAAAGGCATGTGTTGTTATGGTAAACTGCATCAAACCAGTCTTGAAAGCAGAGTCGGACAATTGGGTTGTTTCATTACTACATCCACTTACTTTACCTGCTTGCTGCCTGTCCTTTTCAGAGAATCTGTTTCGCCTAGGCTTAACGGTAGCTCTCGTCTGGTGTGTTTTGGAAACATTCTTGCCGATGCTGCCGTTTAGCCATAGACAGAAGCCCTTTCAGTCTTATTTGGTCTGTCAACAGAGCAGGGGCAGAGGTTGGACTGTTTCATGTTTAGATGGTCCACAGTAGAGGGGTAAAGGTCAGGTGACTCAGCAGTACGGTGCTTGTAGCCCAAACACAGCTGGCTGGCTCAGGTGGAGGGGCTTGAAGCACAGTGCTAGTCATTCAAAAGTAAATAGAGGGTAGACTCTCTCTCCCTCTGGCTCTGCCTCTCTCCATCTCGCTCTCTCCCTCTGCGTCTCGCTCTCTGCCTCTGCGTCTCTCTCTCTCTCTCTCTCTCTCTCCCTCTCCCTCTCCCTCTCCCTCTCCCCTCTCCCTCTCCCTCTCCCTCTCCCTCTCCCTCTCCCTCTCCCTCTCCCTCTCTCTCTCTCTCTCTCTCTCTCTCTCTCTCTCTCTCTCTCTCTCTCTCTCTCTCTCTCTCTCTCTCTCTCTCTCTCTCTCTCTCTCTCTCTCTCTCTCTCTCTCTCTTCCTCTCCGAAACAGCCATGGAGACAAAGCTGATATTTGCATTTAATCTCAGTGAACATTTATTTATAGTGGAATGTTATGCTTTTGTTTCCTGTAACCTGAATCTTAATTAAACAGTACTACCAGAAAATCGATTTTGGCCCTGGAAAGATTCGGAAAAACGTACACGCCCTGTGTAGCATGGACTGTTATTAATTTGTTAAAATTCTTCTACCCTAAATTGACCTTTTTTTGGAAACGTTTACTAATGTCTTGTAAGCATCTTATATAAAACAATCCAAAAGCAAGCGAGGAATGAGTAATGTCTAGTACAGTACTTCAATTCACCATGTGCAGCATACAACAGACAGACATATTAGTTAACACTATGATAGCACTGAGCCACAGTGGGTCACGACACCGCATGGTTCACCGGTGTTTCTGGTAATCACAAACAGGAAAAGGAAACAGATGAAACGCGACGGTAACTCGGAGAGACGAGTGTGACTGCTACTGTGTGTGTGTGTGTGTGTGTGTGTGTTTGAGACGGCTGCTGTGTGTATGTGCGTGTGGTGCTTGTGTCCTACTGAAAAGAGCATTTCATTGACATCTGTAGAGCAACAAGAAATGTATTATACATCTGTGTGGGTTACAGTTAGTTTATTTCTTTCAAAGGTTGTACCTTCTATCTACAGAGATAAAGTATATGACTAACATTGTGTAGTTACTCTGAGATATACAGGGCTGATGTGAAGAGTTGAGTGTTAGACTTTGCAGTCCAGTCAAGGCCTTCAAATGTCTTTCTCTCACTTTATATCTTCCATTTCCTCCCTCTTTCTTTCTCTCTTTGGCCTATATTTTATGGTTTCCTCTCTCCATCTCTCTGTACGTGTACTTTATTTATTTATTTTTCTCTCTATATCAGTTTCTTTCATTCACTTCTTACACTCCTTCCCTCTCTCTCTCTCATACACATACACACACACACACACACACACACAGGTGGCTGATGAAGTAAAACAGCCGGTGGCATGTTGCTTGCGCCCACACACACACACCCACACACACATTAAGCTGTGTCTGAAAGAGAGGGAGGAAAAATGCTTCAATTAAATTGTTGTGTGGCACAGCGCTCTGTTCTAGGCTTCTAAGGGGAGACTGAGAAGATGGATGGGTGAAAGGGGGACTTATAAGCAACCTCGGTTGCTGGGTGGGATGGGATGATGCAGGCAGGTGGATGGGGACTGAGGGGGGGAATGGGTTGGGGTTATCTTTGTATGCATTTATTTGATTGTTTTTGTACCTGTAACCCCCCTCTGAAAAAGAAAAATGACAAAAGTAAATAAAAAGTTAGTCACAAAAAAAGAAGTAAAGTAGAACAAAAACATGAGAAACAGAAATAATAAGAACATTAGAAAGTAAGTAGGCTGCATACAGGGTCAGTTCCAGGGTCAGTGCCAATACCATGTTTACAGTATTTACAATGTGCAGGGATACTGGAGTGGTAGGGTTAGATATGTATAGGGATAAGGTGACTAAGCATCAGGATATATGATAAACAGAGTAGCAGCAGCGTATATGATGATCGTATATGAGTGTGTGTGTAGAGTCTGTATGAATGTGTGTTTGAGCAAATGTGTGATTGTGTTGGAGTGTGAGTGTGTATGCATAGAGTGAGTGTGTGAGTGTACATAGTCAGTGGAAAAATCAAATAGAAGGGTCAATGCAGATAGTCTGTGTAGCCATTTTGTTCGCTATTTAGCAGTTTTATGGCTTGGGGGCAGAAGCTGTTCAGGAGCCTGTTGGTGTCAGACTTGTAGCTTCGGTACCTCTTGCCATGAGGAAGCAGAGAGATGGCTTGGGTGGCTGGAGTCTTTAACAATTTTCACACCACCTGATATAGAGGTCCTGGATGGCAGGGAGCTCGGCCCCAGTGATGTACTGCATGCAGGGCAGTGGACCGCCTGGCTAGGAGGTTTGAGTCACACAGGCAAGGCCAAAACATACACGTGTTTACACACACACTGTAAAGGTGAATGAAAATGGCTGTGTGAGAATGGAGCTCCATGGATCTGTGAGGAGAGGAGGAGGAAGAAGGAGAGGAAGAGGGGGATTGAGCTAGAAGATGAGAGAATCTGTGATGAGGTGGTGTTGAAGGAGTCAGGCGCAGGAGGGTAAATCACAGAATAACAGGCTTTAATCCGCAAAATACAGGTTTACGCAGAAATGCGTCAAACACACTCCAGGGCACAAAACAGGCGCACTGGAAAATACAAGGCACACGGGAAAATACTCCCGTCGATACAAAATACACGAGCTCCAACAAGCTTCACTAACCTCCACAATAAACAATCACCCACACAGACAAGGAAGCAGAGGGAACACTTATACAATGACTAATGAGGGAATAAGGACCAGGTGTGTGTGTGATTGAAGACAAGACAAATGGAGTGATGATAAATAGATCGGCAGTAGCTAGTAAGCCGGTGACGCCGAATGCCGAAACCTGCCCGAACAAGGAGGGGAGGCAGCCTCGGCGGAAGTCGTGACAGAATCCGTGGTTTCAGATGATTGGTCATAGAGGAAAGGAGACATGGAGAGGAAGCAAGAGTGAATGGTCCACTTGTGTCAGTCATGTTATATGGCCAGTCTGCTCAAGAGGAAACAGTGGAAATTGTTGAGGATCTCGCATCAGTTTTCACTCTGGACAGCTGAGGGATCTGTGTACAAAATACACCCTGCACGCACACACACTCAATCCCACCCAAATGATACCCCACACACACATGCAAGCACGCACGCACACACACACACAAAAAGGCACACACTCGGCAGGCAGCCTAGTGGTTAGAGCGTTGGGCCAGTAACCGAAAAGTTGCTTGTTCGAATCCCCAAGCCGAACAAGGTGAAAAATCTGTCTGTGCCCTTGAGCAAGGCTCTTAACACTTAATGAACACTTGTACAAGTGTGAAATAGGAGAAATATAAGCACCCATCAAATTATTATGATTATTATTATTACACACACTGGTCGTTACAAATGCAGATGTCCGAGGAACACACACACACACCGCCTGTTACAAATTCATCAGAGGCCTGACAGTTCTACCAGCACAGTTTCCTCCACTCCAAGCTCCTTAGGGGCAGTTGTGATTGAGGCTGAGGTGGTGTATCTGTCACGATTCAGACAGACGACCAGAGGACCACAATTGCGTCACACCAGAAAGTTTATTAAACTTAAGGGAAAAGGGAAGTAGGGAGTGAATGAAGGCTCCAGGGGTAACAGGGATCCCGTCCAATGCGCTGGGTCTGTGCCCCCCCAGTGGCAGCGATGCGTCCTATGAAGCCGGTGGTGGGTGGTCCAGAAGTCCTGGGGGGAGACACAGACACAACAGGGGCGGAATGAAACCAGGCAGCAGTACAGTTCAAAGGAATCCAAAATACGTAGTAGCAAGGCAGAAGGCTGGTCAGAGTTACCGGGATTGAAGAGTAGTCAGGAGTCGTAATGGCAGAAGCAGGTCTGGATCTCCTAAGGCAGAAGAGTATCCAATAAACAGGCAGGTCCGGGGTCACAAAACCAGGGTGAGCCAGAAGCGCGAGCAAACAGGTTCCGGGTGTGAGCTTTGCAGACGATCTGACACCGGAGAGCTGAAAGACAGGGCCTTAAATACTGGGAGAGGTTAGTGGGTAATGCAGCGCAGCTGGCAGAGTAATTAGAGCCGAGCAGAGCAGGGACAGGTGGAGCTAGTTAGGCTGAGTAGAGAGAGGGAGGTGAGCAGAGTGGAAGATAGTGGAAACCAATTAAGGTGGTAACCCGGTGGAGTGAGAGGGCTCATGACAGAACCCCCCAAGGGACGGCCCCAGAAGTCCCAAGAGCAACACCACGCCGGGCGGGAGGAGGGGAGCCGGAGGAGGGCTAGAACTCCTCCGAACGGTCCGAGTGAACGTCCTCATCCTCGGAGGAAGCCGGAGGGCCGTGGTCGGGGAGATGGGACAGGTCCCGAGACAGGATCAGGCACAGGACAGGAAGCCGAGCGGGCCGGACGGTTAGGGACCCCTCTGGGCGGCCCCTACGGATTGCAGGTTGATCAGGATGCCGTTGGTGGAAAGCGGTGATGAGAGTCCTATCCACAATCCGACTAGCTGGCACCCAGGTCCTTTCCTCAGGTCCATAGCCCTCCCAGTCAATGAGGTACTGGAGACCCCTACCCCTCCGTCTGGACCGAAGCAGGCGGCGGACGGTGTAAACCAGACCACCATCGACGAGCCGTGGAGGAGGAGGACCAGGCGCAGCAGGGACCAGCGGACTCTCATGGATGGGCTTAATCTTAGACACATGGAAAGTGGGGTGCACCCTCAGGGAATTAGGCAGTTGGAGCCGGACAGCAGTTGGGCTAATCACTCTTATGATAGGGAATGGGCCAATGAACCGAGGTGCCAGCTTCTGCGACTCCACCCTGAGTGGCAGGTTCTTCGATGACAACCACACCCTTTGACCAACATGGTAGGTGGGAGCAGGAATTCTCCGACGGTTGGCCCCGGTAGTGTAGCTGGCAACGGACCTGAGGAGTGTGGCTCGGGCTTGTGACCAGGTGCGGCGACATCGACGGGCAAAAGCAAGTGCAGATGGGCAAGTAACCTCCTCCTCCTGGCTGGCAAATAGAGGAGGCTGGTATCCATAAACACATTGGAAAGGGGACATACCGATGGCAGAGCAGGTCAGAGAATTGTGTGCGTACTCCACCCATGTCAATTGCTGCGACCAGGAGTGGGGGTTGCGTGAAGTCATGCATCGCAGTGCCTTCTCGAGCTCCTGATTAGCCCGCTCTGACTGCCCATTGGATTGGGGATGGAATCCGGAAGTCAGACTGACTGTGGCTCCCAGCAGGTGACAGAACTCCTTCCAAAAAGCGGAGGAGAATTGTGGACCACGGTCAGAAACAACATCCCTTGGCAGTCCGTGGATCCGGAAGACGTGTTCCAGGACCACCTGGGCGGTCTCCCTTGGCGGTTGGGAGCTTGGGGAGGGAATGAAGTGTGCCATCTTGCTGAAACGGTCAACGATGGTGAGAATGACGGTCATGCCACTTGAAGGGGGCAGCCCCGTGACAAAGTCAAGGGCGATGTGAGACCAGGGACGTCTGGGCACAGGCAGGGGCTGCAGCAATCCGGCTGGGGGCTGGCAGGACGACTTGTGTTGGTTGCAGATGGGGCAGGCTTGGACGAATTCCCGTACATCCTTCCTCAGAGAGGGCCACCAGAACCTCTGGGCGAGCAGGTTGTAAGTGCGGGTGGAGCCAGGGTGACAAGCTAGGCGGGAGTCATGTCCCCACTGAATGACCTGGGACCTCAGGTCTTCGGGGACAAAAAGGCGGTCAGCTGGGCAAGTGCTGGGACCTGGCTGGTTACGGAGAGCCTCCAGCACCTGTTCCTCAACAGCCCAGGTCAGAGCTGCAACGATGCAGGGACTTGGCAGAATCGACACAGGGTCCTTGGAGGGGTGTCATCCTTCTGGAATTGACGGAGAGGGCGTCTGGCTTGGTGTTGCGTGATCCAGGCCGGTATGACAGAGTGAAATTAAACCTGGTGAAGAACAGGGCCCAGCGGGACTGCCTGGAGTTCAACCGTTTGGCCGTGGCGGATGTACTCCAAGTTCTTATGATCGGTCCAAACGAGAAATGGAATGGTGGACCCCTCCAGCCAGTGACGCCACTCCTCCAAGGCAAGCTTCACAGCCAGCAGCTCACGGTTCCCTATGTCGTAATTGCACTCAGAGGGGGACAACCGACGTGAGAAAAAGGCACAGGGATGGAGCTTCCTATCCTCCGCAGCCCACTGAGAAATCACAGCACCAACTCCCACATCCGAGGCGTCCACCTCCACAATGAATTGCCGGTCCACATCAGGCATCTGGAGGATGGGAGCGGAGGTGAACCTCACCTTGAGGGTACTGAAGGCCTTGTCGGCTGCTGGGGTCCAGGTGAAGGGTTGCTTGGTGCTGGTTAGAGCAGTGAGAGGGGCAGCAACGGTACTGTAGTTCCGGGATAAACTTCCTATAGAAGTTAGCAAACCCCAGAAACTGTTGCAGCTTCTTTCTGTTCTCCGGAACTGGCCACGAAGTGACTGCTGATACTTTGGCAGGATCCATTTGGATACTTCCTTCTGCCACTATGTACCCCAGGAAGGCCACTGTCTTGACGTGAAACTCACATTTCTCTGCCTTGGCGTAGAGGGAATTCTCCAGAAGACGATGAAGGACTTGCTGGACATGGCGGGTGTGTTCAGACAGGTTTCTGGAGTAAATTAAGATGTCATCCAGGTAAACGAAGACAAACTTGTTTAACATGTCCCGCAGTACATCATTCACTAGAGCCTGGAACACAGCAGGAGCATTGGTGAGGCCAAAAGGCATAACCAGATACTCGTAGTGGCCTGTTGGTGTATTGAATGCGGTTTTCCATTCATCTCCTCCCGGATCCGCACTAGGTGGTAAGCGTTTCTGAGATCCAACTTGGTAAAAACAGTGGCTCCCTGGAGCAACTCAAAAGCAGAGGTGAGCAGAGGCAGAGGGTAACGGTTTTTCACTGTGATGTCGTTGAGTCCCCTGTAGTCGATGCAGGGGCGAAGAGATCCGTCCTTCTTCCCCACAAAGAAGAAGCCAGCACCAGCAGGAGATGAAGATGAACGGATTAATCCTGCGGACAGAGAGCCATTGATGTAGTCCTCCATGGACTTTCTTTCAGGAGCAGACAACGAATAAAGACGACCCCCTTGGAGGAGCTGTTCCAGGGAGGAGGTCGATGGCACAGTCGTACGGTCGGTGAGGGGGCAGAGATGTGGCTCTTGCTTTGTTAAACACCTCTCTGAGACCATGGTAGCATTCTGGGACATTGGAGAGGTCCGGAGCGGAGTTAGTAGGTACTGGCCGAGGGTAGTGCGGCAGCAAGCAGGCAGGTTTGGTGGCAGTCCTCTCCCCACTCCCTGATCACCCCGGGTCACCCAGTCGAGCTGAGGGTTGTGCCGGCGGAGCCATGGGTAACCCAGGATGAGGGGTTGGCCTGGAGAGGGGAGCAGGTGAAACTGGATAGTTTCTTGATGGTTTCCGGACAGACCCATCGAGACCGGGGCCGTGACATGAGTGACCGATCCGAGTAAGTGTCCGTCCAGTGCCCGGGCAGGAATAGGAGGTGTCAAAGCGGAGGTTCTCCAGTCCCAGTTGGCGTGCCAGCTTGACGTCCATTATGTTGGCTTCGGCGCCAGAATCCACCAGAGCAGCCAGGGTGTGAGTTGAGTCAGAGAGGCGGAGGTGAACTTGCAGCAGGGGTTTGCGGTCGGAGGACTGGATGGTCATTGAACTCGACCGGACTCCCCCTACGCCCGGTGAGCTTCGGCCCTTTAAAGGGCAGGTTACCACACGATGTCCATCACCTCCACAATAGAGGCAGAGGTTAGAGGTGAAGCGGCGCTGGCGCTCTGCAGGAGTGAGGGAGGCTCGCCCAATCTCCATAGGCTCAGACTGATCAAGCTGACCTGGGTGAGTGGCAGTAGATGACAGGAGCCCAGTCGGATCTCTCCGAATGCCGGTAGTAGGTGGACCTTGGCGCCCCCTCTCACGACGACGGGTCTGTATCCTTCTGTCGATCCTGACAGTCAGTGCGATGGCTTCATCAAGAGTGGAAGGCAGTTCATGGGAGACCAACTCGTCCCTTGATATAGTCAGCCAAACTATGGAAGAACGCGTCCACCAACGGTGGTGTGTTCCAAGAACTTCGTCTAGCCAGGGTTCGGAAGTCGATGGAATGGTCTGCGACTGTACGTCTGCCTTGTCGAATACTGAACAGTTCACGAGACGCCTCTGCGGTGGGTGAATCCAGGTCAAACACCTTCAGCATCTCCTCAGCAAACAGGTCGAAGGTTGCACATGCGGGGGGTTTGACGTTCGAACTCTGCTGTTCCCCAGAGTCGAGCTCGGCCCGTCAGGCGAGTGATGGCATACCCAACTTTAGCCCCCTCCGTGGCGAAGGTCCTTGGCTGCAAGGAGAACTGAAGTCGGCAGCTAGTCAGGAATGGCCGGACCTGGGTTGAATCGCCGTTGAACCGCTCGGGGTTTCCAATCTTGGGTTCGGAGCAGCGGCTGCAATGACCGGGGCAGGTAACTCGGGGGCTGGGCTGGTGGGCAGACTGGCTGGGGTAAGGTTGGTGAGGAGTTGAATGAGCATGGCGAGTTGTTGTTGCTGCTGCTGGAACTGCTGCTCATGCTCATCGGTTTCCATGTCGGGGAAAGTGTGCGCTGAGTCCATAATGGTCAGATCGTACTGTCACGATTCAGACAGACGACCAGAGGACCACAATTGCGTCACACCAGAAAGTTTATTAAACTTAAGGGAAAAGGGAAGTAGGGAGTGAATGAAGGCTCCAGGGGTAACAGGGATCCCGTCCAATGCGCTGGGTCTGTGCCCCCCCAGTGGCAGCGATGCGTCCTATGAAGCCGGTGGTGGGTGGTCCAGAAGTCCTGGGGGAGACACAGACACAACAGGGCGGAATGAAACCAGGCAGCAGTACAGTTCAAAGGAATCCAAAATACGTAGTAGCAAGGCAGAAGGCTGGTCAGAGTTACCGGGATTGAAGAGTAGTCAGGAGTCGTAATGGCAGAAGCAGGTCTGGATCTCCTAAGGCAGAAGAGTATCCAATAAACAGGCAGGTCCGGGGTCACAAAACCAGGGTGAGCCAGAAGCGCGAGCAAACAGGTTCCGGGTGTGAGCTTTGCAGACGATCTGACACCGGAGAGCTGAAAGACAGGGCCTTAAATACTGGGAGAGGTTAGTGGGTAATGCAGCGCAGCTGGCAGAGTAATTAGAGCCGAGCAGAGCAGGGACAGGTGGAGCTAGTTAGGCTGAGTAGAGAGAGGGAGGTGAGCAGAGTGGAAGATAGTGGAAACCAATTAAGGTGGTAACCCGGTGGAGTGAGAGGGCTCATGACAGTATCGATTGGTGCAGGTAGAGCTGAAAGAGTAGTATTACTCCACTAACCAACTCCTCTCCCCAGCCATTCTGGCTCTGCAGCTGGCCAATCTTTCTGTTGGTCTTATTTTTTATGAAATACTCTCACACATGGTAGATCCAATGTGACTGCTCTGGTTACCTGTAGTGGCATTGTTTGATTGATGAGAGAGAGAGAGAGAGAGAGAGAGAGAGAGAGAGAGAGAGAGAGAGAGAGAGAGAGAGAGAGAGAGAGAGAGAGAGAGAGAGAGAGAGAGAGAGAGAGAGAGAGAGAGAGAGAGAGAGAGAGAGAGAGAGAGAGAGAGAGAGAGAGAGAGAGAGAGAGAGAGAGAGAGAGAGAGAGAGAGAGAGAGAGAGAGAGAGAGAGAGAGAGAGAGAGAGAGAGAGAGAGAGAGAGAGAGAGAGAGAGAGAGAGAGAGAGAGAGAGAGAGAGAGAGAGAGAGAGAGAGAGAGAAAAATGTCACAAGGGAATCCAGCTGCTTGCCATTCTTAACATACTCAAGCTCACTGTCACTAATTTGCTGGCTGAGGGGTGTATGGAACTAGCGGTGTGTGTGTGTGCACTTGCATCTATGCCTGTTTGTGTGTGCGTGCACAGAACTGAATGTGTATGTGTTTTTGGTCATATGTGGAAATTGATGATCACATTTAAAACGTATGGATCTTCCCAATCTGGGCCGATGGCTTATTTTGTTGTTTGGATTGTTGCTATTGATTCAGTCCTTGGCTTTACAGGGGAAACAATTTCCTCTCTGCATGAATAACAGTATACTCCAGAGATTAATTTAATGACGTCCATATGCGCTAATTGGCTAATTAGCCGTAGCCTCATTTGAGGCCCTGCGATGATAGATTTGCCGTGTCAGAGAGAGGGACAGGCTTAAACGTGACGTGCATTGACTGAACTCAGACCAGTTCTTAGAATCACCTTAGCGTGACTCCATGGGAACCATTCTGAACTCAGAACAGTTCTAAGTGTCCCTTTTTAGTGTTAGTCGTGTAGTCCGGGTCGGTTTCCATTGTATTTAAAGTAGCACTTGTTTTCTGTTCTGACACTCTGGTCTTGTTGGCCAACCTTGACAAGGGGTGATCGTTATGTCCCCATGACAACGGTCACTCCAGTGACCAAATTCCAGCCAATCAAAGCCCTTCAATATTTCTCGTTACCACATTTTGATTGAAAAGGGGATTTCAGACAATATGGAATCTAGACATCATCTAAAACCATCTAAAAATAGGCCTACTCTTGTTATCATAGTCATGCTACCCGTGATTTACTTTTTAATGTTCTTCCCAAGGAAAGAATGTTCCAGTGAAGGGAAAGCTGCCATATTTGTTCTGTCTCTGTTCTTCCCAGTGTGAGTTCCCAGATGGGGAGGTGAACTCTTGCCTTCTGACCCAGTGCCTCTTGTAAGACATCACCTATTTCTGTTTTTTCCTTAACGGTTTTCCGTTCTCAGCAAAGGGAAACTGCTGGCATTATCCAGCACGTCTGTAGGGAATGTCAGAGGCACTAAAGAAAGACTGGGCACTTTTTGATGCATTAGGATAAGGATACCTATTTTGAACAAGCCCCCGCTACCACACACACACTGTGTGTCTGTGTGACATTGAGTGTCCCACCCCTTGTTTCCTGTTTAATGGAAAGCATCTGATGGCCACATGACGCAGTCCATCATCACTGTGCAGGGAAACACTGTCAGCCTATTTGTAGATGCACATTTAGTGTCAGAGCATAACCCCAACATTCACACAGATACACACACGCCGGCCAACCATCATGGTCACCAACATGTCACCTCTCTCCACCACAAACTCTCATTGGTTGGCCTAAACCAGGAAGTGAAAAGAGGATTCTTAATGGCTAATGTTTTTAGTAGTTATAATAATAATAATAATATGCCATTTAGCAGACGCTTTACGTATGGGTGGTCCCGGGGATCGAACCCACTACCCTGGCGTTACAAGCGCCAGGCTCTACCAATTGAACTACAGAGGACCACTTTTGACCAGTTAGCGGCCAACACGCTAGCATCACAGGGAGGCTATGCAAGGTCGAACTCTCGGCAAACTGGCCAAAAGTTACTAAAGTATTTAATTCTCTCCACTCTTTAATTCATTGCTATTTTCCTTACCTCACCTTTAAAAGACTCATATTATCTAGTCATTAGCATTTATCAAGGTCGCCCACTTGTTAGCCGTAAGGACCACGGCTTATTAATTTAATCTCTTGGCTTTTCCATGAAATCCAGGTCGTAAAACGGCAGGATGCCATTAGGGGGAAAGAGAGAAAGGGAAAGGTAGAGAAATAATTGCGGCTTTTTATGTAAATGGTCTTGGCCTTGGTCCACAGGACAGCTCACCCTGGCTCTGGTCATTTTATTGTTGTGGTAGATATTGAGCCCCATAAAATGGCCTCCAGTATTGCTGCTTGCAGTGATAGGGGGGGTAGGATGAAGTTGGCCTTAGACCTAAGGACATGTTTAAGAATTTCCCTGCCAATGGTCAGGATTGTGACTATAGGCAATGTCTATCCGGAGCAGTGGTAGGACGACTAGCTGAGTTTTGCTTCTCCGATGCAAAGTTATGTTAATAGGAGAGAGAGAGAGAGAGAGAGAGAGAGAGAGAGAGAGAGAGAGAGAGAGAGAGAGAGAGAGGGGGGGGGGGGGGGGGGGGGGGGGGGGGGGGGGGGGGGGGGGGGGGGGGGGGGGGGGGGGGGGGGGGGGGGGGAGAGAGAGAGAGAGAGAAGAGAGAGAGAGAGAGAGAAGAGAGAGAGAGAGAGAAGAGAGAGAGAGAGAGAGAAGAGAGAGAGAGAGTGCATAACAAGCCAGAGTCTAGCGCAGCACCGCTAGGACATAAGGGACTAAGCAATAATGAATGACTTATGTGGTCTTCCAGCATCAGTGGTATCTATTAAAGGGATACTTCAGGATTTTGGCCCTTTATCGACATCCCCAGAGTTAAATACCATGGTATCGTGGATACCATTTTGATGTCTCTATGTTCAGTATGAAGGAAGTTGGAGCTAATTTCGTGAGACAATGCTAACTAGCGTTAGCACAATGACTGGAAGTCTATGGGTATCTGCAGCAATTGCGCTAGCGCTAGTTAGCAACTTCCTTCAAACTGAATGCAGAGACATAAAAATAGTATCCACAAGTTAATCTGACTCTGGGGAAGTAGATAAAGGGCTTCATTGCCAAAATCCCCAAGTATCCCTTTAACCCTTATACACGTACCAACCAGGGGTGTGATCGTTCTACAGTGGTCCCTGCAGAGTATCCTCAAACGGGTGTGACTAGAACGCTTATTTAGAACGCCCAGTTTCGATTCACGCAACAGTCAGCGTTTGAGCTGGCCACATTTTTTTCACAGAAACATTTTGCACAAACACAGTCCTTACAACGTTATGTCCTGAATGTGACCAGTTTATTGTTGGATGCAATGTTCAGACATTCACAGAAGTAGAGACGGCATAACACAATTATCCAAACCAGAAGATGTAGGCTACATTAGACATAAAAGCTAATAGCTAATAGCAATTGCTATTTACAATTTATCACATCACAGATGAGCACACCATTGATGGAGATAATTGAGTAAAACACTTTTTAAAAATTGAAAGTAATCCGATGATGGGTAGTTTGTGCGCACCGCCATGTTTTTTTATTATTCTCGTCAACCAAAGATAAGAAGAGGAGACAAGATGAGTTTGGTCTGTTTGCAGTGTGCATGTTGAAGGGGGTGTGTCGTCTACCATCATTCACTTCCCTTCATTCACTTCCGGAAGTTTACTCGAAAGATGAGTGAACCAACCCTTCACCTCATTTTGTTATAACAGACATTTACGTGACACCCAGAATACATTTTATAATGTCAACAAACATGGTGCCACACATCCACTACCAGTCAAAAGTTTGGACACACCTACTCATTCAAGGGTTTTTCTTTATTTTTACTATTTTTTACATTGTAGAATAGTGAAGACATCAAAACTATGAAATAACACATATGGAATTATGTAGTAACCAAAAAAGTGTTAAACAAATCAAAAAATATTTTATATTTATATAATTACTGGGCGAATGTGAATACTGTGTTTTGTACATCAAAGCAGATAGACTAAGGTAGAATTGAATAGAGGGGAATGTAGGCTAAGCACCATTGGACATGACCATTTGTTGAGAAACCTGTTGAACTCTTGTAAAACGTGGGAGCAAAGTGTTCATTCCAAGTGTGTATTTCCTTGCATATAATATTCACAACTTGCTAGTAAAACAATATGAATATACTGTCAATTGTTAATAAAAGGTATACAAACACAAATTGACATTTGATAAAACATTATTAGATGATATGTACAAATATACATTTACATTTACGTCATTTAGCAGACGCTCTTATCCAGAGCGACTTACAAATTGGTGCATTCACCTTATGATAGCCAGTGGGACAACCACTTTACATTTTTTATTATTATTTTATTTTTTATTTATATTTTGTATATATATATATATTGTGGGGGGGGTGTAGAATGATTACTTTTATACTATCCCAGGTATTCCTTAAAGAGGTAGGGTTTCAAGTGTCTCCGGAAGGTGGTCAGTGACTCCGCTGTCCTGGCGTCGTGAGGGAGCTTGTTCCACCATTGGGGTGCCAGAGCAGCGAACAGTTTTGACTGGGCTGAGCGGGAACTGTGCTTCCGCAGAGGTAGTGGGACCAGCAGGCCAGAGGTGGAAGAACGCAATGTCCTCGTTTGAGTGTAGGGACTGATCAGAGCCTGAAGGTAAGGAGGTGCCGTTCCCCTCACAGCTCCATAGGCAAGCACCATGGTCTTGTAGCAGATGCGAGCTTCAACTGGAAGCCAGTGGAGTGTGCGGAGGAGCGGGGGTGACGTGAGAGAACTTGGGAAGGAGGACAGTCCGACCCGGTTGACAGTCGCGCTGGGGGCAGGGGGCCCCGCAGGGGGGCATGACGTATATACAGTTGCATTATGCTTAAAATATTGTGTACATTAGTGTATCAGTGACCGCAATTGCAATTACTGTAATGTTACGACCATAAACCATGTCTGCTGTGTGTGGATCATGTTGAGAGACGTTAATGTCAACAGTCCATAAATCATGGTCCTGAAGAGAGTTGTATTGTAGGGTCGTTCCTGGTCATGGTCGAGAGTGTTGACCGTAGCTCGCGGGAACTCTGCCACCACACCTGTCTGTATCTTAGACCTACACCGCCTCATAGGGTAAGGCAGAGCGGGTCATGGGAAAGAAGAGACAGGAGTGTGTGTGTGTGTTTGTGTGTGTGTGTGTGTGCGTTTGTGTGTGCATAGGACTTACAGTGTATGTGTGCGTGTGTGTGTGTGTGTGCTTATGCGTGTGTGTGACGGAATCTATTTTTTCCTGTCCGTGTGAAGAGGGAGTCTTGTGACTGTCCTTGCCATCTTATGATGGAGAGAGAGTTAAACGCGGCCCACCAGGCTAAAAATAGCATCAGCCCCTGACTTCTCCTTGATTAATACAGCCCTTTGAGTCACACACACACACACACACACACACACACACACACCCCCCGAGGGATTTCCATCAAAGCGGCCTTCATTGACCTTTCCCTTATACTTATGCATACACAATTTATAGCACTGATACACACACACACACACACTGGCAAAGACATTCATACACACATAGACTCTTACACAGCCTCGTAAACACACAGTCTCATTCAAAGTCAAACACGCACACACACGCACACACGCAGTATAAACAATCTTAAGTGTTGAGGATGAGTCTTCTCCACCATGTAGGGACATTCTCAATGAGAGAAACTTCAATAAATATGTAATTCTCCACATTATGTCATATGTTTTTCCAGTCGCCGAGCATGCCCTCAGGGTTAGCATAAGTGTTCAGTGGTCAGAATTCTTTAGTGTTGCTCCCTCCCCACCAGCCACTTAAGATTGCGCCCCAAATATCACCCTATTCCCTATATAGTGCACTACTTTTGACCAGGGCTCATAGGGTTCTGGTCAAAAGTGGTGCACTATGTAGGGAAAAGGTTGCCATTTGGCATGCAACCCCTAAATGAAGGCCAGAGTGGTGTTATGAGGATGTTATGGGACGCTGCAGATTATGATGTTTCTGACGTCTCTGTCTGTAAAGTTCGAGAGAGAGAGAGAGAGAGAGAGAGAGAGAGAGAGAGAGAGAGAGAGAGAGAGAGAGAGAGAGAGAGAGAGAGAGAGAGAGAGAGAGAGAGAGAGAGAGAGAGAGAGAGAGAGAGAGAGAGAGAGAGAGAGAGAGAGAGAGAGATGCATAACAAGCCAGAGTCTAGCGCAGCACCGCTAGGACATAAGGGACTAAGCAATAATGAATGAGTTATGTGGTGTTCCAGCATCAGTGGTATCTATTAAAGGGATACTTCAGGATTTTGGCCCTTTATCGACATCCCCAGAGTTAAATACCATGGTATCGTGGATACCATTTTGATGTCTCTATGTTCAGTATGAAGGAAGTTGGAGCTAATTTCGTGAGACAATGCTAACTAGCGTTAGCACAATGACTGGAAGTCTATGGGTATCTGCAGCAATTGCGCTAGCGCTAGTTAGCAACTTCCTTCAAACTGAATGCAGAGACATAAAAATAGTATCCACAAGTTAATCTGATGTGCAAAGTGAGACCCATGATTTGACAAGATCTCTTGCAGTATGCCATCACTGTTTCTTCACCGCCTTATGGTAGTTAGTGTGCGGATGGTGGTTTGAATTTGACACAATGCTAGGGTTTCTCATCACTGCTTCCTGTGGCTGTTTGTGCTAAAATTGCCTCATTGGTGACGCCTCTGAACCCAATAGCAGGGGTGAATGCTGTAGCTTAGCTCTGACCACATTGACACACAGGGGAGTTAAAATAGCAGTTTGGTCACTTGTTTGTTCAGCTCTGTATTTCCGCTCTCATAACAGAGATAGCGGAGAGAGAGAGAGTGAAAGAGAGAGAGAACATGCAAGGTGAGATAAACAAATGCTTCCTGACATCTATGTCCTTGACCACCTTTGGCCCGCTCTTGAAAAGACACATGATGTTTCCGTTATGTTGTGGTGTTAAAGCTCCTATCACACAATTTGTTCAGTGGTGCACAGTAAATGGGATTTCAAGGTATGGCTAAAGCCCTGTTGGAAAAGTGCTATGCCACTTTGCAGTACACACAAACACACACATACACACTCCCCATCTCTTTATTCTCTCGTTCTGTCAAACACACAGACACAAACCATGTTTTTCTCTCTATTTTACTCAGACAACCTCTGGGGACCTAATAATAGGGTAGCTGTTTGAGTGATACCCACCAAGGACGGATGGGTGGGTCTCCGGGGTGAAACAGGAGACTCACCACGCAGAGCTGCTATTGGGCTGCCATTATCCTCCATGATGAGAGATAAAATGAGCTCCCCGATGACAATTGCCAGTGGAGCAAACTAGAAAGAAAGGTGGAGAGAAAGAAAGAGAGGCTGAGATTGAGAATAGAGACTAAATAGAGAGGGAGAGAAAGAAAGAGGGAATGGATGAGAGAGTGAGGATGAGAAGAAATGAGAGGGGAGAGAGTGGAGGAGGAGAGAGAAAGATAATGAAATAAGGAGAGAATAAGAGAGGCAGAGAATTCGGAATGAAAGAACGGTGAAGGAGGATGGGAGAGAGAGAAAAAGAGAATGAAAGAACCAGAGGACAAGAGAATGGGAAATGGACAGTGAATTGGTTTGAATGAAAAGTGAACAGGGAAAGAGAGCGAGAGGTAGAGAAAGACAGTGGAGGAAAGGAAAGTGAGAGTGAAAAGAGAGAGTAGCCTTGTCTAGTGTAATCCCCATACAGCAGGTGTCGGACTGTCCCTGTGACACGGTGGACACGCTGGTCCTCACAATGCTTTATGGCTTTTTAATGGGACGTTGTGTCCCTCTAAGCGACCGGAGCGTTGTCCTCGTAAATCAACAGCTTTTTTTTTTAAAGCAGTCGGCGACAGGAACGTGTTGCTACTATCTTTCTCTGAGGTAAATGGGTTTAGCAGCGTTTGCGTCATTGAGGAGAAAGTCGAACAAACAGAATGTCCTTTCCGTTTAAGAAATTCACTGATTGCAGTGTCAATGACATCATTGGGCTTCATTGTGTGTGTGGCTATGTGCTACCTGATCCGACTGCAAGATGCATTGACTAACTGGTCCGTTGTGACAAAGCTCTTAAATGAAAAGGAGAATGGAATGGACTCATGTGTACCTACATGTGTATTTATCCTACTGTTTTTACCAAACAAATGGCAATGATTTTGCAGAATGAATAAGCACATAAACCTACTTAACGATGGTAATATATTTTAAAAGCCTTAGCTACTTATTTTGTTAATTCACTCGTTACCTAATGCAGAGTATTTCGGTCCGGTTTTGTGGACACAGTTCAAGCCTAGTCCTGGATTCAAATACATGCCCAATGGAGAATCGCAATTGAGCTTGCTTTTTAGTCCAGGACTAGGTTTAGTCTAATCTGGTTCCGGGAACCCAGAGTTGAATTCTATGACTAAATATGAAGAGAGTTGTGTGCATGTCAGTTGTACCTTCAAAATATTCCAACTTCCACAATGATTACATCTCCCTACAGCAAAGCAGCATAGTAAACAAAAGTCATTTTGTGACCCAGTTGCCTTTAGTCCCGCTTGGCTCCCAGGTTTATGCTGAGGTCACCGCCACCGCTAACTAGGTTCATGTATTTTTCATCCTCCCAAATAAGTAATGTCTTGTTTCATTTGTTGTTGTTGTCATCCACAGAATATACTTTAGGATGTAAGTGTATTCAAATATACCCAAAAAGTTTATATTATATTAATTATATTATATTATATTAATGCCTCTTAATCTCTTTTTCCATCATGATGTTGTTGTTGGTGTTAGGCATATATGAGACTGTAGAGTGAAAGTATATTGAAATGTGTATGTGCAGCATAACAGTTATTAAGTTAGTTAGTACAGTTAGTGTTACAGGACAGTTAGTGTTACAGGACAGTTAGTGTATGTTACAGGACAGTTAGTGTTACAGGACAGTTAGTGTTACAGGACAGTTAGTGTTACAGGACAGTTAGTGTTACAGGACAGTTAGTGTTACAGGACAGTTAGTGTTACAGTACAGTTAGTGTTACAGGACAGTTAGTGTTACAGGACAGTTAGTGTTACAGGACAGTTAGTGTTACAGGACAGTTAGTGTTACAGGACAGTTAGTGTTACAGGACAGTTAGTGTTACAGTACAGTTAGTGTTACAGGACAGTTAGTGTTACAGTACAGTTAGTATTACAGGACAGTTAGTGTTACAGGACAGTTAGTGTTACAGGACAGTTAGTATTACAGTACAGTTAGTGTTACAGGACAGTTAGTGTTACAGGACAGTTAGTGTTACAGTACAGTTAGTGTTACAGTACAGTTAGTGTTACAGGACAGTTAGTGTTACAGGACAGTTAGTGTTACAGGACAGTTAGTGTTACAGGACAGTTAGTGTTACAGTACAGTTAGTGTTACAGTACAGTTAGTGTTACAGGACAGTTAGTGTTACAGGACAGTTAGTGTTACAGTACAGTTAGTGTTACAGGACAGTTAGTGTTACAGGACAGTTAGTGTTACAGGACAGTTAGTGTTACAGGACAGTTAGTATTACAGTACAGTTAGTGTTACAGGACAGTTAGTGTTACAGGACAGTTAGTGTTACAGGACAGTTAGTGTTACAGGACAGTTAGTGTTACAGGACAGTTAGTGTTACAGGACAGTTAGTGCCCCATCCTCTTGCTGCGTGTAATGGATGGATGTCACGATGGAAGAAGAGAGGAGAGGAGAGAGGAGGAGAGAGAGGAGGAGAGAGAGGAGGAGAGAGAGGAGGAGAGAGAGGAGGAGAGCAGGGCGGCTAATGCTTTGTTTACCTCCTCTCAAGTTTCTGGGGATTTACAGTCCCAGGGCCAGCTCCCTCCTCCAGCCCATTACTCTCTTGTTCTGTCTCTCTTTCTCTCTCTCGTTCTTGCACTCTGTCTCTCACTCACTCTCATTCTTCTCATCTCTCATATTTGTTCCCTCTCGTTCTATCTCGTTCACACACATACGGCACACACTCTCTCTTTTCTCCTTTCCTCTTCATTCTGGTTCTCCCTCTCCCCTTCCGCCCTCCACCCAAGTCTGTCTCTCTAAGAGTGATGGGGGTTTTATTGCAGTCTATCCACCTCCACCGTTGCTCTCCAAGCAAACAGAACTCCTCCTGTTTCTCTCCATCCCCAGTTCTATTTCTTCCATTAATGTGCTCTGGGCTCAGCTCTCCCTCTTTCTTCTTCCCTCACTCCTCTCCTGAGTTATTAAACTTCAACCCAGCACAAATTTAGGCCCCTCTTTGCACATCTTTTCAAGAGGTTATGAATAATTTTGACAACCCTCTTCCTAATTCTTGTTCCTCCCCTGGGTATGTCAACTTGTGTAGCAGTGTGTGTAATTAAGTTTTGCGTGACTGTGTTACAACAAAATGTGTCCCCCTGTCCTTTCCTGTCTGTCTGCCCTTTTTAAAAGGGTAACGTTAAGGCTTTTATGAGAATGTGAACTCACGAACACAGCATAATTGGATGTTGAGACGTCTATTCAGCTTCGCAATTAGACCGAATTTTATTAATAGGGCTCTTAAGATTTCCAAGGTCTGAAGTTTCAAAAGAGAGGAATGGAAAGTATGCATTTACTCTTCATGAAATGGTTATGAAATATCAATAAAAATTGAACAAATGTGAGGACAAAAGTACAAAGAGAGGAATGGTGGAGGTTGAGCTCGATGTTCCTTTGCCCCGTTGGAGAGCAACATAACACAGCTCTGTCAGAGAGGTGCATTAGGGGTAATTGACTGATTCAAATACAAAGCACTGTGTAGGACTTTGAGGAAACGGTAAAACCACACTGAGGTATTGATTTAGACTTTGTTGTGACAAGTAGGAGTGATCATGTGGACGTGTGTTCTTAGGCAGAACGAAGGAGTGTGTGTTGGCCAATTAATGAACAAGACCATTAGAGGAAGGCATACACACACACAGCAAGACACTTTCTGACACAGGCACACACACATACACACATACAAACACACACACACAACACACAACACAAACTCTCTTTCTGTAACACACACACTCACTCGCTCTCTCGCCACCTCTCACCACACATCCAAGAGAAAGAGAATAGACTGAGTGCTTATGTCAGGGCCTCTCCCGCAGCGCGGTGGCATGTTTCAGATGGCTCTTCACACTGCTCCTGTGTGCCCAACACACCGGCCTCAACAGCTGTGGGCGTGAATTTGCAATTCATATACACTCACTGTGACCTTCTCCTCAATGTCGACATGACAGCCTCTGCTTCTGATGCCTATCTGTAGAGAGTGCATCCCAAATGGCCCCCTATTCGCTATATAGTGCACTACTTTTGACCAGAGCTCTATGGGCCCGGCTCTGGTCAAAAGTAGTGCACTATATAGGGAATAGGGTGCCATTTGAAAAATATCCCGTGATGGGCTGCCTGGATGTATCCTCACCTTCCCTCCTGTCATTCACATACATAGTAATCTCCCTTGACAGGTTGCTTGTCTAATGAAGCAATAGGTTTATGTCTAAGTGGAGGCTATGGTGGTTTGATGGATGGAGGATGGATGGAGTTTTTACACTCTTTGTTTTGCTCTTTCTCTCTCTCTCTCGCGCTCTCTCTTAACTACATCATTCTATCCCTCCATCTCTTCCCCTCTTCCATCATCCCATTAGAATGACCATGGCCTTCGTCACAGGAAGTCATCCATCCCAGAATGCCCCAATCCGCTGACTCAGTACGGCCTCAGACGCTGGTGTCCGCTGGGCGCACGTATGATGACGAATAGTCAACGCTGTGACGATGAATAGTGATTACGGTGGTGATACGTGTTCTGGGCGTGCGAGGCGTGCGACTCAGCTGGGATGCTTTCCACTTAATCAGATTTAGGCCAATTAAGCGTGTGGAAAGTGGCAGGGCCTAGGCACGGGCCGGATCCTGGGCAGCAGGTAGACAAGTTCG